>NC_091756.1:52358840-52581340 GCF_043380555.1 Nothobranchius furzeri | reverse complement strand
AATTAACGGTTTTGTTTTTCAAACCCAATTTCTGCTTCAAACTATCACAAAACTACTATCAACAAATAATAATGTTATTGAAGTTATAATCTTGAGATCAAGCCTTTGTTTTGTCATTAAATCAGAATGATCTGAAATTCATACCTTCTAATGGCTAACGATTTTTAAAAACGTCTGAAAAGGATTGAGGACATGTTGGTAGTGTATGATGCAACTAGGAAAATTTACCTCCCTTTTTTTAATACATTATACAAAAATCCAATATAACGTATTGTTATAACAATTTCATGAATTCAGACAGTTGTGTTAAACGTTCCTGATTTCAATGCTGACCAAATTAATCATGATTACAATTGTCTTCTATAATAAATCAGCCCTCCATGTCCACACAACAGAACCATAAACAGAGTTTTAACGGTCCCTGTTTGTCCCTGCAGTAAACTATAACTGTCTGTGAGTCAGCGGTGCGTCTGAAGCAGAAACTCTCGGTTTTCCTAAACATCCAGAGTACTGTAGATGTGGCTTCATTTACAGTTATTACCAGCAGACAAAACCAAATGATGGAAACTACACACGTTAATTTTCTTCATCATAAAAGTGGAAGGAAATATTTTCCTTCATGTGAGAACTTAAGACATGGAACGGTCTGAAAGGTCAGAGTGAAAAGATGGAGATACATTTTGTACATTTTGCACACTTCTAAACATTTCCGAGGTGAGACTTTGGCTTTTTCTGTAGAACCCTGGGACCGGGTCGCGATGTGACAAGTATGTCCCAGTAACACACACACACACACACACACACACACACACACACACACACACACTTCTGGTCTTCTAGGAGTGATGTGTGTGAGTCAGACATCTAGGTGTGTTTACTGAATACTAATGAGGCAAAAAGCTGGTCAATAACTTGACACACAACTGACAAATCAATCTCTCTCTGTGTGTGTGTGTGTGTGTGTGTGTGTGTGTGTGTGTGTGTGTGTGTGTGTGTGTACAGTATATATTGAACCCTTCACATATGTTTTTACAAACACTACACATGTCCTGCAGAAAAAATCAATTGAAACAAACCAGAGGTCCCATGGCTTGTTTATGAAGACTTGTTTCTGATGTAAAGAAATGTCAGTAAAGACAGAAGGGAGAGAATTTAGTATGTTTAAAGCAATCAAAGGGACAAAAGCTAACTTTAAAAAACATCATTTTGCAGGAGTTTGAGGTAAAAGAAATTCTCAGAGACGCTTGTTTTGATGAAAAGTTTTCAGCAAAGTTAGCATGCTCAGCCTAAAGAAGTCTCTTAGCATATCAAACAAACTACGCTTGACTAAAATGTGTCACAAAGTATTCTGATGTCAGCTCAGAGTAAAATGTGCAACCTTTAAGGTAATGTTTTCAGGTCGAGAGCAGCTTCTGGCTGAGTTTATTTATCAGCACTGGTGATAGAAACCACAGCTCCAATAAAAAAAAAGCCTTGGAGCTGGCTCAGTATGAATAAATATACTTAAAAATTCTTTACTCTGTAAAACAGGATCAATATTTATCAGGTGTAACCAGGATTTACATGAGTAAACATGTAAACACAACAGAAATCACAAGAATCACTAAGAATGCAGGAGAACATGTTCTCTGGTGTCAGCTACAAAATCCTGTTTAGCTGTGACGCTCACACAGATCTGACGAGTGTGTTATCAGTGCTGCGAGAAACATTCTGGTTCAGCTCAACACCTGGAGATCTGTTCAGCACTCAGCTTTGTGGGATGTCTCTGCTACAGAGCTGCTCTGCAATCTTATTCACTAACAGCAACACATCACTGCTCGTGTGTGTGAGATCAAAGGTCAACAGTGGACCATGAGTCAGATCCGGTAATCATTAGACATGACAGAGGTGAACAGAGAAGGTAACGCTGCTCAATTTCTAAAGGAAAATGATCATTTTGAGGTGATTTATAATAAACAGCTTCAGTCTTGGTTACGCTGCTGTTTCTCACCAGTATCAGCTGATGGGGGGCTCTAGTTTTGTTGCGCCGTTCGTGTCAGCCATGGGTGTCGCACCCATGGGGGATGTGGGGGATGCAACACCCACACTTTTCTTAATGAGATCGTTCAACACCCTCACGTTTCCAGCTGTTTTGCTCACCTCCACACCAGTCTGGTTTCTTTACGTCGCACTCATTCTGTTTGCCTCATCTCCTTCTTCACCTCCCGCTTCTGACCGCCGATGTCTGGTTTCAAGGAGAGCAGGAGAGGGAGGGACGGAAGAGCTCGACTGAATTCATAATTTTACATCTTGACATTAGCTGTACAAAGTCTGAGTTTGATAAAGTGAAGAACAACAATTTGCAGAGGTTTATAACAGGCGCGGCGCCAGGTTTTCATTTTAGGGTGGGCCACGGTAATTTTGGGCGGACCTTAATAAGCAGTGGCTTAAGTGAAGCAGGCAGGTCGCGCTAGAAAATTTTGTTTAAAAAGATGTCATAAATATGTTCCCCCGTCATTTTTATTTATAAAATATGAAGTAAAAACTCACAATTAAATTTTCATTCATTTGTCATTAATATGTGGTCTACACCCGTGCGTTAAGTGGACCATCTTCCAGTAAACGCAAAGCATCCAGTCCACCTCTCCAAATGCGTAAAATGTGCATCAGCCGCTAGTTAGGCGCGCCGTGCGCACCGTCAGCTACGTCAGCCCAGACAAGAGCAGAGCAACTAGAGAAAGAATAGAGGATAATTCTGTCTGGATGTGGATGGAGATTACATTTTACAGCAGCCTGATCATCATTTAAATACATAAACTATCACCTGGCTTCTAGTCCACGCTATCAGCATTATTTTAATTGGTCTGTGTGTGTGTGTGTGTGTGTGTGTGTGTGTGTGTGTGTGTGTGTGTGTGTGTGTGTGTGTGTGTCTGTGTGTGTGTGTGTGTTTTCCACTTCAAACACTGGTCTAACCAACCAGACCAGCGTGTCCAGTAAAATATTAATGTTACACTTCATGTAGGCTAGGAACATTTCACCTGCCGTGGCCCGACCGCTTCTACTCCACATAAACTTTGTGCGTGATCAAATGTCTCTACAGGTGTTTTCTGAGCTGAAGAGGCGATTCTGCCTCAGACTGGATGCGTCATGCGTCTCCATATTAGAGACGGGAACAAGCGCTGTTCATCCAAATTTTCATAATTTCATAAAAAGAACATTTTTCCAAGTGACACATCCCTCAGAGAGACCGGCTTTCCAGACCGCTTCAGTGGGAGGAAATCTTACCGCATGCACCATGGTTCTGCGCTGCGAACCCCTCTACAGATCTTCAGCTCACTGTCCACCGTGGGCGCTTCGTGCCACGCTGAACACAGTGTCCAGTATAAAGCTCTGATGATGGGAATCATTTCTTGATTGATTTAGTTACCTTCGCGATGTGCGTTAAGGATTAAAATGTCAGCTCATCTGTGTGCATCAGTGTGCGTCGGGATAATTCTTTCAAAACCACCAGCATCCTTGAATTTATCCATCAAAATAAACAGTCAAATGTAAATATCTGTAACCTGCCATTTAACTGATTTGCCTTCTTGTGAAGATTGTTGCAACGAGAAACAATTAAACTTGATTAACCCCAGAGCCACGCGCACTGCACTGTACTGACTGTAAAATGAGGGGAAACGATTTAATCGGATCCTTTACTTTTCAACATGGTTTAATGTAAAGTTCCATTCATTACAAACTTTAGTTGCACCAATCTAACGAGACAGAGCCTGGATTTGTATTCTGAACAGTTTAAACATGTTTAAAACGGAGACATGCGTGACGCGTCTAAAATTTGCATCTGCTTCGCTATTATGGAAATTAAACTAACAAGATGAATAACATGAAATTATTTTAGGCACAGACAACATCCCCCACACTTTTGAAAAGCTTGCAAAGCGCCTGGTGTCAGCGGACATGGTAGGGTCGGGGAGAGGGGCGGGGCATGATGCTTAGCCTGGCGGGTGGGTAAGCAAGCTTATAAAGCACTGGGGAAAACCCTGTGAATGGATTTATCTTGACAATCGTCTCAGGGATGTGCTTTTCCCTGATGCAGGTGCTCCTTTACACTTTCTCCTTCCACTCAACTTTAAAGGCACACTAAGATTTAGTGTGCTTTAACACCCCCTAGTGTCCGTTTAAATCAATATCTTTAAAAAAAACTGCTGTCCTCTCTCCATCACCATGTTCCCATGTTTCTAACACCGTAATCCAGGGGTCCTCTATTGTAAGGGTCCGAGGGCCACTCAAAAAAAAGACCCAGAAGCAAGAGGACTGTACCTGCGGCGGTGGGTGTGTGTGTGCTGCTGGATTTTCGGACCGGGGGTGGGGGCGTTGTTTTGAGCGCTGGCAGTATGGTACGAAACACACAAGCTTGGCCGCCTATTGAGGACCGCTGCCTTAATCTAACTGTCTCCTTAACAGAGTTCCCAAGTACATTAAGACCAACACTGAAGAGGAGGAATCATGTGGCCACAGGGAAATGCTGTAGTCTGTTGGTAAATCCAAACACGGAAGTCAGAGTGCTGGAACAGGACCGGGTTGTTTTAACACCTACTGGCTCAAGGGAATTATTTAAAAATATGAACAATTTACCTAGTGTGCCTTTAAAAAATACAAAATTAAACCAAATTATCTTCAAATAACAAAATCAAACTTGGTTTAGCTGGGTTATCCAAACCTCGCTCTCAGATTTAACGTCAAACATTTAGTTTATTAAAGTCCTCTACACAAATCCTGATCCTCCAGCACCTCCTCCTCCTCTCTTGACCCCACACCTTCCTGCAGAGTGAAACCAGCCCCTCTAACTCATTCTGTCATTGATTTTCTGCCAGCAGAATCACAGAATGAAGGCCAAGCTTCAGCTGTCTGAGTACCGCTGCTCAGAGTGAATCAGTTCATTCACACGACACAATCAACAGAAACGTGCTTACATCACATCTGATGTTCACAAGCATTGTTAGTGTAGTTTAACATCTGTCCTTAACATTCATTTTAATCCTCTTTCACTACATGTTTCTTTGTTTCAGTCATTTCATTCCCATCCTTTTTCTTGTGCAAAAGAGCCAAGGTTTTTTTTTTATCTTTCTGTTTTGTATTTTATTGAGAATATTTTTCTGTTCTCATGCCACGGCAATAATACATTTTGTTAAATTACTAGACTTTCTCAGCCATATTCGCCAAATGTTTGAGTGTGTTTAAAACCAACGGAAAAAGACATGCAGCACAACTGATGGACTGCACAGAAAAAAGAAGCCTTTGAACAGCAGCATAATGCAGAATCTGAGTCTTTTGTCCAGCTAAGAGATGTGCAGTATTGCATCATGAGAATGACACTCTGCTTTTTCATCTCCGTCCCTGGGGGGTTGTGAAGTGTTAGACAAGCTGAATCCAAAAAACGAATCTCTCCTCTCAGAAGAAATAAAGAATTTATGTGCTATTTGTTTCTTAAATGTATTTGTTGAATAAATGATGATGTAAAGACTTGGAACAGTCAAGAGGATTTATCAGCACAAGCTCAGAGGGGTTAATAGTGTTATGCAGCAATGTCTTCTAACTAGGGATGGGTACCTTTGACATTTGAATCGATACAATACCAATTCCTGGTACCTACAAATCAAGACAGATACTTAACGTTACCAATTTTCTAAACTTTCGAGTGTTTGATTATTTTAATTGCTTTTTAAATTAAATATATATTATTTTACCAATATATAACCATATTTGTTAAATATCATGATAAATAACATACAACTGTTTGTATTTCATCATCGTAGTGTTGTACAAAATTCTTCAATATGAAAACCTTTAACCACAACTGTTTCTAAATTCCGCAAAAACTAAAACCCAGCTCCATGTACTCCTAATCCTAATCTATGTCCTCTGGAATAACTATGATGACGAGATCACGTATTATAAACTACAAGTGAAACTAAAGCAAACTTCGATACCATACAACTGTTTGTATTTTAATATTGTGGTGTTTCACAAACTAAACCCAGCTCCATGTACTGCTATTTCTCTCCTTTCCCCTCTGGACAAACTGTGTGATGGTGGGTCCTTGTGGGAATAGAGACCGCAAATTAAACCGAAGAAAACATCTTTGCTGTGGACTAAATTTACTGTGTATCTTCATTCCTTTTGCCTCTCATTTTCAAACAGTTTATTTGTCCTACTCGGAAGTTGGAATTTCCGAGGAGAAAGCGAACGCACCATTAGCTATGTAACCAAAAAATAAATTATCAAGCTCACGTTATCTGAAACTGTTTATTTTGCTTCTGGAGCAGATAAAGATACCTCACACTCAGATCGTTGTCACTGGTTTCATCATCGCCCAACAGCACATCGCATTTAGTGAAGTGAAGCCAAACTTTAGAGCGTGTTCGCTTTCTTCTGGTCAGAATTTCAGCGTTCCGAGGAGAAAGTGAACGCATCATCAGCTCAACGGAAGCTAACATTTCAAGCTAACGTTATCTTAAACATTTTATTGACCTACCGGAGCAGATTAAGGTGATGATGCCTCATTCGACGGCGCTTCTGCGTCTAATGTAATCCAGGGGTTAGTCAGTAGGGTTGGGCATCGATCATTGATTAGAACCGGGACCAACTGTTAGTTTTTCCCAGAATCGTTCAAAGTTTTTTATTTCGATTCCTAGAATGCCGACCGAAAGAGGAATCCACGGCCGATCTCCGTGAAAAACAAACGTGATCTGCAAATTGTGATCAACTCTTTTCAGAGCTGATCACACCAGCTGTCTGTGTGCAGCACCGAGTCCCCCCTCCCCCCACCAGGCGTGCAGCGGCCAAATATTAAAAAAATGTGTCTGCCAAACTTTTACTCCGTAATGTAAACTTTAACTCCTGCAGCGTAGAGGAAACTTGTTAAAATACGTCAACAAGGTGGATTTAATAGAAGATTTAAAGAACAAACTCTGGACGGTGTGAGAGGCACAGGCAAGGCGGGTTAAGTGTCTTGCCCAAGGACACAACAGCAACAATAAAATACAGATAAAGTAAAATACAGTAAAACAAGTATCTTCCTGAAGGAGGGACTTTTGTGTCAGTCGTCCAACTCCAGCCTCATCTTTCTCTCTCTGATAAAGCGTACAGTGAAGGACAGTAATTTCTCCTTCAGCTTTACATCACATAATCTCCCATCATCAGATATCACCAAGACCTTCAATGTTACACAGAGGTCAGAGGTCACACCCACCAATGAGCCTGAGACAACTCAATGAATAAAAAGTTAATGAGGTGAAATGAGAAATCTGTCGTCCTGCAATTATCTTTTCCTTCTCGTTGATGTTCTATGATCTCTCTCGATTATTTTAACCCAAAGCAGCCTTAATAAAGGACGCCAGTTAGCTAAACAGACTGCTCATTTCCTGTTTCTCGTCCAATTCTAGTCTGAGTTTTCAAAATTAAACCAATCACCCCGGCCATGCCGTAGCAAGGCTGCAGGGGTTACAGTTGTTTTTAAAGGTTTTCATATTGAAGAATTTTATGCGACACTACGATGATAAAATATCATATCACATAAGAATATTAATTAAATATAATTATACAATAAAAATAATTTATTAAACACTCAAAAGAATCAAAAAAGCATTGAGTACCAGTATATATTCCTAGGTACTGGGATTTGGTACCAAATTAATTCAAATGTGAAAGGTACGGTGTGGTTCATTTAGGGTTGAGTATGTACAATTAATAAAAAAAAATTGTTTTGGCTCTGTAGTTTACCTTCAGTGATAACTCCAATGTGTTTGTGATGATCAGTAAATTTGCATCGGCAGCTGTTCAGTTCAATAATTAAAAAAGAAGTAAGGTCAGCAGAGAAAAATCCGCTAGTTTTTAGTGTTGATGGCTCAAAAAACTCTAAAACTGAAAACTTTTGAGGGCACTGTTGCTAGGCAGCAAATCTTACATCTTTCTATGTCCATAAATTAATCATCGTTGACTGACTCTCACAGATCTTTATCCTTGTGTAAAACCAAATAACAATTTTTAAGTTATTCCAAAATTGACAATAAATCTATGTTGTTTTTTAGTTCAAATGAGAGGAAGCTGAATCAGCTAAGATCTGTATCAGCAGATTGTGGCTGTACAGGAAGTAGACATCGGTATTGGCCCTTATTACCAGAATGGGTGCATATCTAGGTTGTCATAGAGTTCTCTGACCAAAGTTTCATTGGATACTGAAAGTTAAAACTACAGTTATTTCTGTTTTGTTGGTGGGTTTCACCCTCTGGGGAAACATCTTTCTGAGTGGAAAAACAACGTTGTTAGTGTTTTTCCCACTCAAACTTCAGATTTTCAGACTTTCTGTATTTGATCGATGTCAGCATCAATAATTAGAAAAATATTTCTAAATAAAAATAGGTTAAAACCCAAATAAACAGACAAACAGTAAATCTAGCGCATACGAGGTGGAGGAATGGAAGGACTTTATTTCGTCTCTTCAGTTTTTTTTTCTTAAACTAAAATAAAAACATGGACATGTTAGTCAAATTAAAAGGCACATCAAGTCTGAGTTACAGGCCATTTGGGGTTAGTTAAACATTAACTCATTCACTGCCATTGATGACAAAAGTCGTCATTTTAAATCCAACCGTTCACTGCCAATGACGACTAAAGTCGTCAGCATTATTTTACTGTGTAGGTGTCGGAAGCTGATCTTCATCCATGTACGTGACACATCATGTGATCAGGAAGAAGAAAATCCATGTGTTAGGAGATTGTTTTGAGCCGCTGCTGTAAAAAAAGTGAGCCGTGAACCGGAAAAGCTTCTGCTGATCCCAATTGGACAACGGATTATGAAAGAACGGATAACGCTCGAAACATGCGGATTCTTCCTGATGTAAGAGGTGAGTCTACTCTTTGTTTTGTTAGTTTTGTCGTTGCCATCACCATAGCGTTCAATGTTCTGTGACTCTTAAAAAAACAGTAAAAATGCTGAAAAACGCTGGCAGCGAAGGGCTTTTCTGATCAGCAAATGTCTGGCAGTTAATGAGTTAATTAATCTGCTGTTTGGTAAGTATTCATAGGTTCCTTATATTGTCTTTTTTTATCTGTGAACCCAGGTCTACTTCAGTGAATACCTTTGTAAAAATGTGTGTGTGTGTGTGTGTGTGTGTGTGTGTGTGTGTGTGTGTGTGTGTGTGTGTGTGTGTGTGTGTGTGTGTGTGTGTGTGTGTGTGCGTGCCTAGGCCACTCATAGCTTGGCTAAGCTGCAATGTTGTTTACATGCAAAGTAATTTGTTTTTCAACCCATTTAACTGGGTCCTTTCTCTTGATCAGCAGTACACCAGTTGGATTTCCTTTCAGTCAAACTCAGGTGTTTTTATGTATGTTTCATTTCTGCTGCTGGTCTTTAGGAATGAAGTCAGTTTGCTTTTCTCTCCTGTAATTTTACTGAGGAATTCTGAGTAAAAAAAAATTCTAACTAAGCTTGCGTTTGTTACTTTTTATGCTAAATTGTTCCAAAACTCTAACTGAAAACCTAAATTAACAGACTCACATTAATCTCCATCGCAGAACCCGTAATCCCTTAGAGAAGTTTCGGTTTTGTCGAGGCAGACTAGGAGAAGACCCCTGGCTACCCAGAAGCCGCAGCAATGGTTATCATCTCTCTCTACAGCCACTCTGCCCCTTCAGCACCTTGGACAGCGCAAACCCACTGCACACTCTAGCCCTTGTCCCATTTCAGTACCTCGGAGTGAAGCACACTGAGGCGCTACACCAGCTGCGGAGGATCAACAATCAGAGACTATAGCTTTTATGAAAGGGAGTTTTCCTAGAGGCCTGCGAGAAGACCAGGAGGACAGACACCAGAAGCTGACCCAGGAAAGACACAGGAGAATGACACGAGAAAGAAGAGAGAGGACTCGAGACAGAGACCAGAGAGGGGCAGGAAGAGGAGAGTGTTTTGAGCCAAGCTGTTGCACCTCGCAGACTGCTTGACTCCGACCCCAGTTTAGTATCGTATTTTGAATTTTGGGTTTAGGATTTTCTCTACTTATAGAATTTCCCATAATGTTACCGTTTCATCTCCTGGTGCTGTTTTCAGAGAGGATTTTTGTTTATTAAACCTTTTACTCCGGTAAGTCGATTTCTTCTTGTGCCCCTCTGCATGTTCATTTACTGAGTTGTCCCCTTCTGGGTTTTCTCAGACCAGAAGGGGACATAACAGCCCATTTTGTTAAGTTTGCTTTGTCCATAGAACAGAGCTGTAGAAAGGTCCTGGGCTGATCTGAGACAAAGTCCCCATTAAACAACAATATTCTGTCCCTTACTGAGGACAGAGGTAAAGGCTATAGAAGCTAATGGGTGGATGTCCTTAAGGAGGACTCACATACTTGTTTAGCTCCACTCTGTACTCACATCTTCACCCTGCTGCTCCACACGCCCAGCAGCACCACACTCAGCAGCGTCCGCTGTGTTAATTATTCGGTCTTATTTTAGCTGCTGGTGGCTGTCAACTCCTGCTGAACCACAGCGAGCATGAAGTTATTTTCCCCCAAAACACACAAACAGCCCCAGGTTCACTTACCTGTCAGTAAGTGTAATTACACTCACAGGCTTTTGTTGTGGCTGCAGATTTACATGAAAAAACAAAACAAAACAAAACAAAAAACATTTAACACCAATTATTTCAAAAAACACTGAATGAAGTTCTTTAATAATGCTGAATCCAATGGTGGCTTCTGGATTTAAAGGCAGCAGAGTAAAGCGGGAGAGAGGACGGAGTGTGATAAATTGCCTGGAGGTAAGTTCAGCTTGTGAGGTCGTGTTCTGCAGGATCAGTGGATCAGTGTTTGAAGAATGTTTTGGGCTTGGACACAGACCCCAGAGGACGGGGCCACTCCGGTCTTACAGGACATCCTGACACAGCAAAGCAGATCTTATCAGCACCACATCGCTACAGCACCAGAGGACTCATAGGCTGCTCCGTCTGCTCCTCTGCTCTCAACTCGATCTGACATGTCTAAGATTCCTGGCGCTGGATGAAAAGAGTCCATGCAGAGAGAAGAGGTGAAAGGAATTAAATGACAGGATTAGATCTGGTTGGAGCATAAAAGGGCCAGTGATAAATCCTCCCCATGAATCACAGCAACCCTACTTCTCACTGTCTTGCTCACTTTTCTTCGATGAAGAATACAAGGTCTTCTGCACCCTTTTCTGTCACCCCTCTTCAGAGGCTGACAGCTGTTGAAAAGGCCCATTTATTTCCTGCTTTAAGTCAGATACGCCACCACAAATCTGCCAGCAGCTCGTGTTAGCAGCACAATGACAATTCATTGGAGAGAGGGTGAATCAGAGGCTTCCAAAGCTGCAACATTAGTGTGTGAATAGTGAACACCCTCTGGAGCATGGCGCTTCTGCTGCGTATCAACCGAAAACACAGACTGATCCTTCAGCATCAGTTTGACTTCAGGCAGAAACGGATAACAAACAGAAGAGAACAACCAGATATGAGACGGTGCTGATGTCCTGAACCTGCTTTGTGAGCAGCAGGGGGCAGATAGGTGAACATTAACGCACTCCATAAAAGGATTAGATCTAATCATCATCAGAGATGAGAGTGGATTAAGATTACTCGGTACAAGCTCACGAAGGGATCTTACAGCAGAAATTGAAATGTTTTCATCTGAGCTGACCTCTTTAACCCCAACAATAAACAGTTCATCTGTTTCACTTTAACTTACACCACTGGAGACTGTTGAAGATTATTGATCTTAGAAGGTAAAAGTTATTCTTCTAACAAAATAAAAGTTGTTTATTCCATGAAATTAAAATTTACATCTTTCCTTTAATACAAATTGCCGATGCAGATTTCTCATAGAAAACCACTTTACTTTTAAATGTCTCAGAATAAAACCGCCTCAGATTACAGCTGATGTGATTATGATCCTTATAAATTCAGCTGAAGGAGCCTATTCAGGATTCCCAGTGTTATATGTGGTGTTGACTCTTTTACGTTCCTCTGCAGACTGGACACACACATTAGGAGCAGAGTGGTGGCACCAGCTCGTGTCAGCTGTTACAGCTCTGTCATCATCTCACTCTGTGATCAACAGCTTGTTTTTAACCCCGTCGTGTCTGCTTGGGTTGTTCAGAAATCACCCTGAGATGTGAGGTGAGCTAATGATGTGTTTCCACGGCTGGGACACTAGGGAGCATTCCTTGAATATAACAGGACTAAAATCATTGTGGATAACATAGCAGCATAGAGAAAAACAACAAATCCAACAGCTAATGGTTCCGAATGTTAAAGCAGAGTCAGGGCTGAACGTCGGTTTGTCGACACGCTAACTGGGGCTACCTGTCAGAGCGGCTGATGGGCCTGCAGGGTGTTTCCCGTCCACATCGTGTGATGTTCTGGGAGAAGCCCGGAACAGCCAGCCGGCTGGCTGCTGAAGACAACGTGAGGGGAATAAAAACATGTTGCTCTAACAACTCATGTCTACCTCTGGTGTTCCACATGTAATCTGTCACAATGGCTGGAAACAAACTCCTCTCAGCTGCTGCTTTTCCTCCTCTGGACTTGATCTCTTATACATCTGCTGTCTGACCTACAGATAAAGAAAGCTAAGCAGTATGGAGTTCTCACCCCTGATGTCAGATCTTTTTTTTCTGATTTATGACAAAACAAATCCTAAGTTTCACACCTAACCAAGGAGATGTGGCTGATGCATTTTCTAATACTTGAAGGACCAGTTCTTAGAGAGAAGAAAATCACTAAACAGTTTTATTTCTTTTGTGTAAATAATTTGAATGCAGTTGGAAATTAAAACTGTCTGCTGCAAACTTTTGATTGCAACATTTTAGCTAAAAACAAAATCAAAACAAAAAGAATTTTCATCATGAAAAAAAAATGTTAGTGAGCTGAAAGGGACAGACATGAATGAAGCACAGACAAAATGACACTAAAATTAAAATCTTGAGGTAAACCAACACATTCTCACACCCGAAGCATCGAAAAATGATGATGGGTGATCAAGCGTTCGTTTCCAACGCGTTGGGAGCCCCAGCACGTTAGGAGGTGACCAGCTGTGTCAGAGCGTTGGTTTCAGACACCCGCAATAAATGCAAATTTAACCAACATTTAACCTCTAGCAGCAAAAAGGGAAATTTGAAACTGGCCTGCAGTCATGTAAATTCCAAGATCCCTTTTTAGCACATCTGGTTAACTGATACAATTCTCTCCCAGGGTCGTAAATTGCACCAATTTGACTGGGTTTTCCTTCTTTACAAATCGGAGAAGCAGGACGATATCAGAAACTGGTCTGTTTTACATCCACCTGTGAAGACTGACCCTTAGCCAAGATAGGGGTGGTTGTAAAACTTCTGAGGTTTTATTCTGGAAGCTTCCAGACTTGAGTCCTTAGAAAACCTTGTATTTTTGTTTATCTACAATCAAATAAGGTGTTTTAGGTTATTTACCATAAAAAAGGTGTTCAAAGTAAAAGGTTAAACTCTAACCCTAACCCGGAAGTCGGTTTGGTCCAGTAAAGTTTTCACAATAAGAGTTCAAACTAATTTGGAGCAGTTTTCGATCCCGCATCGTTTTTGATCATTTGGACCCGCGCTCTGAATTGAACGTTTGGGTGCAGCTGAAGTGAAGGAACCTAAAGTCAAGCCACTGTAGAGAAATGCATTATCCTCACCTACACAGACAACCGTTGACTGACCCGGGGGCCAGAATCCTACAGTCCCAGAAGCCTCTTCACATGAGTAAGGACTCCAAGGCTGCCTCAGCCCTTTGGCCACCCTCTGGCGATGAGGAGAAAGGTCTGTGCATTATTTAATTTGGCTGACTTTTTATGCTAAGCCCGATTAGTGAATTCAGATTATAAAATTTTATGGCGTTTTATTTCGATCCAAATTCACGTTAAATCACAAGATTTATCCTCCTTTCTCTGCTGCCACCAACTCTCATTTGCATATACACACACACACACACACACACACACGAACACACACCCTCCTGCACCCATACTAACACACACATACACACACACACACACACACACACACACACACACACACACACACACACACACACACACATGAACACACCCCTCCTGCACCCATACTAACACACACACACAAACACACACACACACACACACACACACACACACACACACACACACTTCACATAAACTCACATGAACATTCACTTTGTTCCCCTTTAGACATGATTCCCCATTCTACTATAATCTTGTGTGTCACCAAATTTCCACTTTTATTACAGATCAGTTATTTCATATCACTGCCATAAAGCTTTGGGTTTAACCGTTTTCTTAATTCCATTCATGAAACTATAAATTGTTTGATCCATTTGTTAAATGTATTAACTGATGTTTGTAATAAACTCACAGAACTAGAATAACACTTGATCATTTCTAGCGATCTCGAGAATAGTCGACGCATTCTGGCAATAATTCATCCTTTAGATTAATTTGTGGTGATAACTTTGAGACTGATCACATTGAGAAGATATAGGTATTAAATCCAATGGTCCAGTTCCATAAAACTGGTGGTGCCCTGATTGATTAATATAAGATTATAAACAACTAAAAAAGCTAAGTCTACACCACATTTGAAATATAGATATACATCTAACATACATACAAATATATATTTATCGCTACACCTCTAACTAGGGATAGACAATCTATCTGCATCAATATCGGTATCGGACAATGTTAGTAATTTTTTTTAACATATTGGTATCGTTTGATAAATAAAACCGGGCCGATATTATCAACCAATATTTTTTCCATCTTGTCTCCATTTATTTTCCTGTTTCAGATGGTGAGGGGGTGATGTGTAATTGTTTAGTCCTGTGACAGTGATTGTAATCATCTCAGAAGCGTAAATATGTGTGTTGTATGTACATAATAAAGTAAATTCAGCTTTAATAATTTAATTCTACACAAAATCTGCTGATTTTAGAAGTATTGATGTCAGTATATCGATATCGGCAAATATTGGTTATCGGCCACAACAGTGATCTTAATGTCGGATATCGGTATCGGCCCTAAAATTTCATACCGGTGCATCACTACCTCTAACCTCTTGATTTTTAACCTTTCTCTTACCCCCATCCTAACCTTAGCCCAGTATCTAATTCTTAACTTCCCGTTAACCGTGTTGGAGAGGGACGTTACAACTAGAAACAAAGTTTTGCATGCACAAGAAGGTTTAGGATGGGGGTAAGAGGAGCAAGAAGGTAAAGGTCACAATTCTGTGAAATCTCCCTTTTACTGCGGCAGTCGGAAAAACGACGATCTCACCAACGCGTCGGAAACAAACGCATCGTAATTTTTCAACACTGGGTGCGAGAATGTGTTGGTTAAACATCAGATACTTCAAAAATGGAAACAAAGAAAGAACAGATCTGTGGAGTAAAGAACTACAAATAAAATCAGTGATTTTCAGCTGTGCTGCATTAAAGCACAACCATAAAGGTGGTAAATATTAAATAAACCTGATTCAGAGGGAGGAGTGGCTTCTGTTTCTGGCCATTCTTTATCCTTTTGAAATTTACAACAAAGACGTGGGGGATGAGGAAGAGGAGGACCCAGATCAAGCAAGGAACAACTGAGCGGGTTCTTATCGACCAACACAAACATCAATCTCAGACGAAGAAGATTCAGAACAATTTGTAACAATCAGAGAAATGTATGTAGAAAACTGAATGAGAGGCTTGTTATAAGAATCAGGAGAGAAACTAAAGTCCAAAGGAGTTCTGAGAGGCAGCGTTGTGAGAAATTAACAGGAGTGGGTCTGAGCTGGATCAATAGGAGTAAAAATCAACTCCAGACGGAGAGGAAGACCAGTTTGGATCTGGCCTGTTGGAGCTGAACCAGACCTGATGTCAGAGAAACAAACACATCTTTGAGTCTTTTCTTTTCTTTTTTTACCATGAGTTTTTTAGGAGCACCAGTGGAGAAACGGAGTAAAAGGAGGAGGAATAAAAACATCTCAGGTCGTTTTGGATGATTAAAGGTAAGCTGAAAACGTTTGTGAAGAACTTATCTGTGCTTTAATATCTAGATAGTTTTGATTTATATACCCACTGTGCAAACGCAAACGTTACTTACAAGCTGCATTTGTGTCTCTCCACCAGGTTACACTGAAACTCAACTAAGCAAGAGCTCTGAGAGATGTCCAGAGCAGCAGATTTTGAAGGAATATTTTGTTTTACCTTGAAAATGTTAAAAGTGTTTTCTGATCATGTAAACTCAAAAATCCAGATGTTTTAAGAAGAAAGAAATTACTCATTTACATCAGCAGGCGGCAAAGTTGAGCTGTTATCTAATGACTAATATTACCTTTATCACACTAGAATGAACATCCTTAAAAATGACCTGCTTAGGAATAACATCAAATTAACTCATTCCCTGCCAATTACGACTAAAATCATCATTTGCATTTTTTTTACTGTGTGGGCGTCAGAACGAGCCCCCGCTCTGTGAGAACAAACATCTCAGCTCTAAAGCCGATCTTCATCCACATACGTCACATATCACGTGATCAGGAAACAGAAAATCCATGTGTTAGGAGATTGTTTTGGGCTGCTGCTGTAAAAAAAGTGAGGAGTGAACCGGAAAAGCTTCTGCCGATCCCAATTCGACAACGGATTATGAAAGAACAGATAACGCTCGAAACACGCAGATTCTTCCTGATGTTAGAGTTGAGTCTACTCTTTGTTTTGTTAGTTTTGGCATCGACATCATCATCGAGCGCAATGTTCTGTGTCTCTTTAAAAAACAGTAAAAATGATAAACAATGCTGGCAGCGAAGAGTTTTTCTGAACAGGAACTGGCTGGCCGTGAATGAGTTGATGTTTATTTTTCATTTTAATTTTACCTTCATTAGATGGGTCAAAATATCTCAATCTGCAACAGACCACTTTAACCTACCACCATTCTGTCTGTGATGAGTGCTATAGAAATAAAACTTACTTAAACGAGACTCTGCATGCAACATAAAATGAATTCAATATTTATTAATATTATGATCATGTTTGTATTCAGATAAAAAAAAGCTTTAAATCGTGCAGATTTTTCACTTATTTCTGATATCAGATGCTACTGATTTACAGTTTTTTTATCTGACTAACGACATAAATAATTCAAAGTTTCATACCAAACCAGTGGCTGATAACTTTTCAAACACTTAAAGAATGAAGACTTCTAGGCTAATTTCTTAGTTGACAGAAAACAGTATAAATCCTTTGACGTAAAACATTTTAATTTTAATTAATCAATATCAATGGCATTGTCGATTGTCAATTCCAGAATAGTTAAACAGGTGGGAAAAAAAGGACTGTGCATGGCTCCTGCAGTATAGCTGTCAGTTTCTTTATGATAAATAATCAGTTGTACCTGTATCAGATGGAAATATCTTTCCAAATGTTCTCCTTCATGCTCCCTGTGAAGGCAGTCATCCTCTTGTTCGGTGCAGTGTTGCTGCAGCTTTGGTAGATTGGAACAAATCTCACCACAGGTCAGACCTTTGTCTCTGGAGTCTGCCAGTGTGGAGGTGTGTATATAAGGTAAATGATGCTAACATGAAAAACTGTGTTAGTTGATTAGTTACCTGCAGTTTTAACAAGAGATGACTTGATGTGTTGCTATCAAGCCCCCACAATGCAGCTCTAAAATTGGTCTCAACCCGGAAGTACCACAAATTTCAGTTCCACCCTCATCCGCTGGGGGCTGGTGTCAGAAGCGAGCAAATCCTCATTGATTCCCATGTTAAAAATACCAATTTCACAGCAGAAATAAACATGTTTACAGCCTGGTACCAAAACATGTTTTTGGTTTAAATTATCTAGTTTACACTCATGACAACTCTGAGGGGGGTGAATTTTTTTCTCTCACTCTTCTGTTTAAGTGTATTAAAAGCCTAAAATTCTGTATAATTAATGAGCATCCGACCCACGTGACCACCGCCTCAGACCCATGTGACCACAGAGCTACCTCCGTGGAAAGGCCTCAGTAGAGCCTCGGTCTGGCCTGGAAACTGTTCGGGGATTTTGAGTCTCTGTGTTTGTGTATTCTTTTTTGGATATTATTTGTGCAATTGTTGGACAAAATGACTTGCTGTGGCATTAATTGCACTAATAGAGCATCCAAGGAGTCTCCACTTCATTTTTTTCGGTAAGTAAAATTATATTTATGTATTTTAGGTCACTGCCGAGCTGAGCTTAGATTTTAACATGTACTGTTCAACCATGATATTTAAATGTAATAGGGTAAAACCCAGTGCATTTAACATAATGCTGCACTTTAGAAAATGGGTTGAAATATAACATGTTGGTGGAGCTGGGTTCCGACTATCGGCTTGTGGAGCTCTCGGGAGACCGATGTTTTCCACCCGTTCTCACCTCCCCGCAGCTCCGCGCATCTCTGTCTGATCGCGGCTTCTGTGTGCTGCACGGGCTGCCGGCTTGTGGAGCTCTGGGATGGAATCCTTTCCACCCGGTTCTCCCCAGCGGCAGCTCTGCACATCTCAGATCGCAGCGGCGCTTGTCTGCTGTGTGGCTGCTGGCTTGTGGAGGTCTCTGAGACCTCTGTGTTCCACCCGGTTCTACCCAGCGGTCAGCCTGGCGTATCTCTGACTCAGAAGCTCTGGTGTTGTGCACAGTTAACTCCGGTTGTAGCTAGGTTGCTACCTCCGTTAGCTTAGCTCCCTCCTCCGCGTTAGCTTTGGGTTAGCTTCAGGTTAGCTTGTAGCTAGTTCGACCGGGTGTCATCAGTTGATCCCAGCCTTACAGCCCCACCCTCAGCTCCACCTCTCCTCCCTTTTATGGAATTGTCTGGGCTTGACGGAACCTGTGACACGGTCAAAATGGCGGTGGTGGCCACCTCCCATTTTAGTACAAAAACTTATTATTGGAGCCTATGGAAACCCATTGTCCATACATGTATGTCGATGGTTGATATGTACTAGTCCGGAGCGGGTCAAAACACATAAATCACTTTAAGTTATTGTGTATTTTGTTTTTCTATATTCGTGAAGCTTCCTCCTTTGATGAAATATCTGCTTTGCAATTATTGCAAGTTACCCTGTTGTCATGCTTTCTTGTAAAATATATCCACACTTTCAAGCGTGTGTGCTGCTTAGATGCCATGTTTCCTGCTTCCGTAAGCTGCGCTACGTGCACAGTAACGTCATTTGTGCCGATAGGAATTGATAAGGGGAATCGTTTACAAAAGTGGCAAATGATTCCTAGGAGTTAATCCAATGGGATCCGGTTCTCAACAAGAACCAGTTTTCAATTCCCAACCCTAGAAGGGACAGAGCAACAATAATCAACATAAAAGGGTTTAAAAGGTATTTTATTATCATTTTAAATCCTGAGTTCAGCTGCTTCAAGGAAAAAAAAAACAAAGAAACAACTGATCTATTGTGTACACAACTACTTATGTTTATAGTCTTCCATTGAGTGGCTTACACCTTTAACATTCTTGTTAAACAAAAACATGAATGCATTTTTTTTCTGCTCGGTGGTTGGACATGCTGGTCATTTCTGCAACAGGGTTTATGAAAACAGATCAAGAGTTTAAAATATTTAAAACATTTGAAGAAAAAACTCAACAAAGTTGGAAGTTCTGCAGTTTCTTCAGGAACATTCATCGTGAGTTTTAATATATATTTTTAATATTTGTAAATTGGTTGATTCCACTCAACTGCACAGCGAGGTTTTATTATTATTTTCATCAATCCGAGTGCTTTCTGAACACGTCAGGCTTTTACTGTAAGTTGGCAGAGAGCAGCAGCACAAGCAGCCTGCTGAGATGTAGATCCAGCTCACAGGATGAAACCTGATGACAGCAGCAGATCCATCCTGACCCGACTGACTCATCTCCCTCTCAGGATATCACCTCTCATCCTCTCCTTCATTTATTAGAGATTCACTGAAGTCAGCTACAGTATATATATATATATATATATATATATATATATATATACATATATATATATATATATATATATATATATATATATATATATATATATATATATATATATATACACATATTGTGACGACCCTCGTCCCCTCGGTCCGTCCCAACCTGAGCCTTTTGTCCCCGCTGCAAAGGATTCAGCACCAGGGACAGCACCAGGAGCGGCCTGCTCACACCTTCCAGCGCCCTTTCAGGACCTTGGAGAGAGGCACGCCGGCAGAGACAGCAGCTATCAAGCGGCCAACAGGCTTAAAAGGAGGAACGCAGCAGACGTCGAGGAGATCCTGGATTAGCCGGATATTCTCCTTAGCTCACGGACACGTTTTTGCTGCCGTTACCAGTCAGGTTTAAGGCTGTTTACACCATTCCCATTTGGGCTTAAGGTCGTTGCTAGAGATCCAGGAGTAGCCTGAGATTCTCCCTCGCTCATTATTCGTTTAGGGTGTTCTACGAAGGATCCAGGATTAGCCTGGGTTCCTTCTGAGCGTGTTTTCACACGCCTTGCTAATGGTAAAGCCATTTTGGGGTGTTTGCTAGATGAGTTTGACTTAATTATCCTCTTTAGAAGGATTGAGCTGTCTGAACGTCAGTTTCTGATAGTGGTGGTTTTCTTTTTATCCCCATAGGACTTTTGAGCCGGGGATATTTTTCGTTTAGGTGGTTGTCATTTAAGTTTGGCAGAAAGCCTTTTCATAAGCAGTTAGACTGCTTATGTTTTTAGTTTCCCTAATTATTATTATTATTAGTAAGCCTTATTTATGCCGTTTACCCACGGACACTTTCTGTTAATAAATCCTTTTGTTTTTTACTCAAACCTCCTCATCATTTATCCACTCCTACACACCTACACCTATTTTCTTTTGTTAGTCCCCTCATCATCCTAGACCTGCAGAGAGGGGGCGTAACACACACACACACACACACACACACAGACACACACACACACACACATATATATATATATATATATATATATATATATATATATATACACAATATATATACACATACATATATTGTTGATGGTGTATTTATATTTTCAGTTTAGTATCCATGTAACTGCAACCACATCAGACATTTGAGTTTCCTGGGTCTGAATTCATCCAAACAGCTTCAGATCTACACAAGTCTGACTGCTGAAAATCAAAGTAGCTGTATTCTTCTCCTGTTTGTTTGCTGTTAACAAAATAAAAACCTCTATTAACCACTTCCACCCTCCAAAAAACATCTACATTAATCATATGTCTTGTTAAAAGTTATTAAAAAAAAACAAAAATCGTCTGACACATGAAGACCAAGTAATTAGAGAGAAACAAGCTGCAGCTGACTGTAAACAAACATGTCATGTTTTGTGTCAGGAAGTGAAAATGGAGTGCTGTGTTAGAACTTCATGACTCAGATTTCATTAGAACAGCTTATTATCCAGACTTCCTGCTAAAGAAAATCAAAACGGGTTTAAACTTGAGAAAGTGAGGAAATAGTGATGTTGGATGAGTATCAAACATTCATCAGTAATGGTAACATGTTTATTGGATTCGTTCACCGTCCACATTTATTTCTCAAGTTTCTATTTTCATCCACCTGACCAGAACTGATTTCACCTCAGTAAAGCTGAACATTTTTAATGATCAAATAAATTCCAAAACTATTCTGTTTCAGGAGCCAGACATCTACAGCTTCCTAAAATCTAAAAGGTTCTGTTAGACGGTGAAATCTGATAAATCCTTTCTGACTTTTTCAGGTCAGATTACATCGAAAACGTTGCCAAGACATTGAGCCTTTCAACCAGGCCTTTAAGTCTGGTTTTTGATTAGATTTTTTTGTATCTCTGAGAATGAATAAAAGATCTAATCCATCACGAATAATTCAGGTAAGAGAGAATAATGGCAGAGAGTTAAAAATTGAAAAAATACAACAAAAAATGTCTCTTAATCCAACAGCAACTGGTCCCTTGATTGTTGATCTGATTATTAAAAGGAACCCAGGTTACAAAACTTTGTGGTTCTTAAAAGATAAATGTTATTATCAGTTATAATAAAGTGGTATAAAAAACCTTAATGTCTTCATTTTTATAAAATTTGTAAAAATAGTTTAAGTCGTAGGTCGCCATTGTCGTTAGCGTCACAATGCACTCTGTAGTGACGTCATATGGTTGTACCTCGGTTGCCCCGGCCGGCTTTGTGACCCTGTATTGACTGTTCAGCGTGACATGTCATCTGTTCAGCATTTTCAATTTGAACCAGAGTGAAACATTAATGAGGACATCACTGACGATGTTTCACAAAACGATCAAAATGAAGAGCAAGAAGGGCGGGATGGAGCGAGGGCAGGACAAAACCGATTGTGCGTGTGTGGCAAATGTGTCTCCATGGTAACAGAGAGGGAGAGTGTTTGTTGTCAAGAGCTCACATTTTTGTCAGCAGAAGTTAACGGTAAGCTATCGTGTGATGAAACGTATTCAATTATGAACGGTTTTGGAGAATTTTAGCATCCAGAGCTGTCATGTGCTTTATAGATGATTAGGGTATTCAGTGCAACGACTTTAATCCTTTTTGCACATATTATATATTTGGAGAACACTGTATTGCTACACTTACTACTTGTTTTACTGATGGGAGAGGTGAATGTTCAGCTTCATCCGTGACGAATGGTGACTATAAGCCTCTAACGCAACAGGAGAAAAATGTCGGGAACACAGCCACGAATCTTTGGGAAGTTGTGTCCATCCACAGGCATCTTCCCACTGCTTTCTCCTCTTCTTGCCAGTTGGAAAGCTGTGTAAACTCACATCACTCCCCTTGTTGCCCTCTGACTGGAAATTACATCCAAAAGCAGCATTTTACTTAATTATTGATACGGTGAGCGCCTAAAAAAACACTAGCGTCAATAGCTATTCTTCCAAGTGCAACCAATATACGTCATTGTCCCCAGAGTGCATTGCGTTTGGAAAACATGGCATCCTACTTATGACAAAACATGTACTAAATATTATAGATTTATAAATAAACAGTAATGTTTTGTGTGTTTCTAACAACATATTTTGGTACAAGAGAAAACTTGTGGCTTATTAGGGCATACACGTCCTCATAGCCAGAGTTCCTTTTAGAACCTGGTTTGATTTATGGGATGAAATCTTTTCCAGAGGTTTTGATTGTTGCAGCTCTGGATGTGGATAGCATCATCCAGCCTCTGTCTGCTTCAGATGGATGCAAGAGCAGAGAACATTACTGTGCTCTCCTGAGCAACATGACAGATGGATTATGACAAAGGAAAGCGAGTGCAGTGAGAGGAGAGGTGGAGTGGGCAACAGGCAGAGTGAGTGGAACACAGAGAGGCACAAAGTGGGCGGATGAGGTGGAAAAAAAACAAGAGAGAAAGAAAGACAGAGATGGATGACAGAAGCTTTCTGTAGGAAAATATGAAGAAAACAGAAGAGATGAACAGAAAGAAGAGAGGAGGGAGGGAGGCGTTTTCCACAGAGTCTCGTTATCCAAAGGTCCTAGAGGTTCTGATAGATCACATCAGGCTTTAGGTCCACATGATCATTTATTTTAAATATTTTCTTGAAGGTGTGTTGCTTTTTCATTAGAATGAACAGTCTGCAGAAAGGATGAATAAGTGCTCAGCGATGATTCCAAGTTCAAACCAAGAGCCAGCCAGTATTCATTAAGTCGCTGAGAAGAGACAACAGAACAACAAAACTGAAGCCTTTATGGGAAAGATGTAGAAGTTGGAGATAGTTGAGCGGTCTCGAGTGGCCCTGCTCTTTGGGTGTCGGCTTGCTGTTCAGGTGAGCTTACAGTTGGTGTACTGAAAGATGATTTGATATTTCTGCTGTGCGTCAATGCCCCAGTGTTACCATGTGTTTCCTCGGCTCTCTGCTCTGGTGTCAGGTTAGCTCTGTCAGACTGCTGCTTTATCAGCCAGCCCCCCCACCCAGACAAACACACACACACACACACACACACACACACACACACACACACACACACACACACACACACACACACACACACACACCTCTCCCTCAGTGACAAACGACATGTCAGCTCATCTCCATCCATCTCTCATCCACTTCATAATGCTGCCAGGGAGGCAGGTGATCACCGGAATGCTTTCAGAAAGGCAGCCGGATCAGAACCACAGGCTGGTCAGGTGGGTGCAGCAGCTCCATGGAGCTGAATGACTCCACGACCATCAGCTGGGAGCCAATTTATATAAAACTGAACATAAAACATAAAAGCTTCAGCTCCAAGACCTGTTTGTGTCTGAGAGCATCGACCTGAGCAGCCAAAGGTGACATCTCGAGCGCTGATCTCCAATCAGTGTTAATGTTCGTCAAGTGTTTTCCATCTCCACCTCCTTCCAGGTAATTAGCTAGTGCCCAGAACATTTACACTAAGAGCTCTAATTATAGCAGAGAGGTGAGATCAATTACAGCCTTGCACGGGGGAGGACAACGTCTCACATTCTGCCCTCTGTCTTGTTCTAAAGGAGTTTAAGGTCCTGATTCACTGCTTTATGACTCTGGGAAAGAAAGTGCACATACAGAACATGATATAATCACCTTTAAGCCCAACACCGAAGCTTCAATTTAACCAAATGGTTGGAATAAACAGACTCCATGTCCAGTTTGATTCCAAACATTCACCATTTTGTTTATAATCTCTTTCATTTGTCTTTGTGCAGAATTTGGGTTTTTAATCCAACACAATAAGATTGAGAATTTGATTTGTTACTACTGTACATCCAGGTGAGATTACTAGAGTACAGACATGTGGTAGAGCAATATAAATTTACTTTTGATCTCTAAATCATTTGCTAATTTTCAGTTTCATGTGTTGCTTAATGCACACATGGTTAAATCTCACAGCAGCCACAACTGATTTTAGTGTGTACACAATGTTTTATTTTTTAAATCACTGTTGATCCATCGATGTTCTGACAAACAAAAGATGATGAAAACATTGTTTTAGGTTTATTTAGCTACATATTAATGTGATCGAAACCCGCAGCTGCTGTTACAGAGCTGGGAAAATGTACGTCTCTTTCACATAATTCTTCACTTCAATGTTTCTGATAGTTAAAGACATTTCAAACAAAGATAATCTGAGAAAATACATTTATTTTTAAAGGTGATGAAATTAAACAGGTTACTCATCAAAGAAACCTACAAATGTGGCTAAATATAAACAATTGTGAAAAAAAGAGTGACAAAACTCACCCATAACACTAGTCATGTTTACAAACGCCAAATTTCCCAAATCCGATTCAAATTTTGGTTGATTGGAAATCCCGATTCTCTGTTTACATGGACACCAACCGAAATGATTCGATCATGCTGTGAGTTTATATGCACCAAGTATTCAGTCAGATTAAATAGGTTGAGCATGCGCAGAGTTGTCTTTCCCGGGGAAAAAAAATGTGAACAAATGAACTACGGTAAATGAAAAATTTAAAAAACCTTTTCTTCCTGCTTTACTGATTCACTTAATCAATTTAATGTTTTGATTTTGCTCATAAAAGTTACACTTTCTTTACTGAATAACTGCGTTTCATAGTTGAAAATATTAAATAAGGGAGGTGCTCGTTAATTAGGCCATCATTCATTTAAGTCACATAGTCCAAATGACAGCGGGAAAGCTCGCTGGCTGTTGCACACATGCGCAGTGAGCATTATTTAACTCCAACAATCTGAAGGGCTGTGTACATGCACGTCAATCGGAATGACCATCGTACAATCCACCTCTCTCAATCGAATAAAAAATTCATTCCGATCGGACCAGAATGTTCCGACTAACATGTTTACATGCAGACTTTTTTATCTGATTGGGCGTTCAATCTGATTATTTGTGCAAATGTAAACGTGGCTAATGTTAAAGACTTATTACCAGTCACCACAGCCAAGCTGGGTTGGTTAACTTTTATTTTCCTTAATACAATAAGTCATTTCAAACTGTATTTAATATTTTCTTGGGTAATCTTTGATTGATACTGAAATGTCTTAAGCCCCTTGTCCTGGTTTGTTTCTCTTCCTGTGTTCTTCATCGTTTCTTCACATTGAATTAGCAGATCCATTGTTCTTCCAGGCCACCAGGAGAAAAACTCAATAGAAACCAGATCCGAGGGTGATTAACGATGATTAAGGCACACGCTGCAAAGCTGCCACATGGGAACGCGCCTGTATCGGTTCTTGAATCAAAGAAATCACAGACGCAACGGATGAGCTGACATTTACATCCAAATCATGTCTAGAGCTAATTCATCCTCAGAAACCATCAACCCATTTCCTACAAACGAACTCTAAAGGTCAAACTAATGCTGAAATGTTTCATTGAGCCAAATTTTTAAAAGTAGGATTCTATAAACAATCTGCTGCTCTAAAGAAAAACTCAATTCATCCAATTAATTTGATAAAAACTGAAGCAAGGCTTGCTTTTCTAGTTGGTCTATAGGGAGCCCAAGTCTCCTCTCCAGTCAGCTCGTGGGCCACGAATGAAATGAATGAACATATGTGAATGGGGCTAAAAGAGCTATTTTCTAATCCCCGCCACCTTATGGTCTGAATCACACATATGTTGTACTTTAACTTAAATGAAAATTATGATGTGTCTTTAGACTGTCTGTCGCATAATTTGAGATTCAGCTTGTAAAGGTTTTTTAAACCACTACAAATCAAATGTCGCATATATGACGTTGCAGCAGAACCTCTTCTCCCCCAGTGTAGCTGCCACTTACCACCTGGCCACATTTCGACTGGTTTTCTCCATGTTTATTGACCCTTCTGTCGTCCTGGAAGAAGAATACGATGCTCGCTAAGCTAATCCTCTCTTCTTCTTCACATCTGGTTTGGTGACGACTTTTTGGCGAGACAAGCGTTAGTAGTCCGTTTCGTCTTTTCACACAAAACCTAAAATAACGTTTGCTGCCTGTTGAAAATAAGCACCTTCTTGGCATCAAAATGTGTTTCAGTGACATCACATGTGACATCCATGGCACATAAATGGGATCAGAAAATAACTTTCATCAGCTCTTTTATTTTTTTTAACCGTAGGAGACCCATGGTCCAGACTTAGGATCACCATGACAAGCAAGATGATTTTTTTTAATTATATGAAATATTGGTTCAAATAGAATTAAACAGATCAAACCAGTAGAGCTGAGGAAAATAGTAAAATAATCGATGCATCGGGATGCGGACATAAACGATTCTGCATCGTAGAAGAGTACGCCATAATCGATGATAGTGGAATGTAGTTTTCTTTTTTAACGGCGGCACCAGCGCAGCATCCAAAGCTGTCGGAGTGAGTGTGCTCCACATTTACCAAGTATTGTTCCGCCTTAATGTGGTACTACAGGGCTGAGAGCTGGAGTTGTAACCTGAGACCGAACCGGAACCAAATCAGCCTGACCGGTTCTGTCGGATTTGGGCCTTGATTTAAGTTAATTGAGCGGGTTGTCACGCAGCGCGCTCCGCTCACTTGGACAGCAACTGAGAGAGAGAGAGAGAGAGAGAGAGAGAGAGAGAGAGAGAGAGAGAGAGAGAGAGAGAGAGAGAGAGAGAGAGAGAGAGAGAGAGAGAGAGAGAGAGAGAGAGAGAGAGAGAGAGAGAGAATGTCTGCTCACACAAGAGAGAGGATTGGAGGACCTTCCTCCAAACCGATGCTCCAAACACGCATTATTATTTTTATAATTTAATTATTATTTCTCCTCGAAGCGCTCAGTCAGACCGAGTGTTGTGATGACGGGAGATCCGGTCTTGGGGAGGGTGCAGGGTCAGTGATTATGAGAATGAACTTGATTCATTCTCCAACATTTCAGAAATGAACCACTGGGTTCAAATAAAATAACAAACTAAGTCAAACATTTCATTTGGTGTTATTTCTGACACCCTGGAACTGTAGCATAAATATTTGACTCTGAAGCTGCTCAGAGACATTAAACACTCATATATGAACCCATTATGTATTTTATTATTACATTATGTGTCATGTAGGTTTTCAGTACTTTTTTAGATTTTGTGAGTTTTTCCAAAGCTTTCTCAGCCTGAGGTGTGGTGTTGAATGAGGAAACAGATTGTTTTACTTTGTTAAATCTTCTTAAATGTTTAAAATGTTTTGTCCTAACCTGTGCCATAACTTAAACAATTTGGTCTCCAACTCCTCAAAAATCTGGCTTAAAGTTTAGTTGTGTATAAGGATGTAAATGCCGACTACGTAGGTTTAGTCATGATTGACTTGCTTGGTCTGAACTAACAGCAGGGTTGTTTAGTGTAAGACTGGAGGAGGGCACAGAGATGATGAGTAAAATCAGTTTCATCACAGAGTTTTAGTGAAGCAAAAACAGGCTTTAAGTTAGCCACAGACTGGCGATTTTCCCACTGAATTTAATAAGTGACTTTAATAAAGGAATCAAGTTTGTATTTTGTTATGTTTACAAATTATGCTTGAAATTCTTCTGATTTAGTTTAATGTTATTAATACCATATCTGGTTTGTAGAGGTGTGAATCTTCACTTGTCTCCCGATTCGATTCGATTACGATATTAGGTCAACAATTCCATTCAATATCACGATGCATCACAATTATTTCATATTGATTTGTTTTCATTGATAAATAGAAGATGTCAGATAATTGCTTTTTATTTTTATTAATCAAAAACGTAATTGACACAACTTGCCATCACGCAAAAGCTCTCCATTCACAACAGGTTGTGATGAAACTGATTTTACTCATCATCTCTGTGCCCTCCTCCAGTCTTACACTAAACAAACCTGCTGTTAGTTCAGACCGAGCAAGTCAATCATGACTAAACCTACGTAGTCGGCGTTTACATCCTTATACACAACTAAACTTTAAGCCAGATTTATGAGGAGTTGGAGACCAAATTGTTTAAGTTATGGAATACGGAATCATTTCAGATACAAAACCTGACTCCAAAGTTTTTCATGAGCCAATTCTGTGGGTTTACAAGTGAACATTTGCGTTTGTTTCCACGTTTTTGTCTTTAACTATTCTCCACTATCAATGTTTTAGTGAAGGTTGGGCATGCACTGCTCTCCCAGCAGGTCTCCAGTTAAACCGGACCAATGATGCAGAATTTACCAAAAGTCCTCAGCAGTATTTGAATAAAGTCAACAATAATCTCGGTTTCTTTCATTTTAGTTGTCAAAATTCTGAACAGGATGTGTCACACAGTTTAAGTGATAAAGATGAAGATTAAGTTGATAAAGATGAAATGTGCCTTTAAATGAGCACATGAACAAGGTTTCTGCACGCTTTAGTGGAGCAGAGACACAAGGAGAGAAAGTGTCTGAGTTTGTTCATTGGGGTCATTTTTATTTGCTGTTAGAAGGTATTTACCCTGCGGTGGTGTAAAGTACACACACACACACACACACACACACACACACACACACACACACACACACACACACACACACACACACACGTGTGTCAATCATCCCTGCTCAGCAGCGTAACGGGTTCCTGTCAGTCAAAGTTCTTCCTGCAGACAAAGAGCTTCACACCTCCTCCCCTTCCAAACTTCATCCTCTCATGAGGGTTATTGTTATTATGACTCAAGGACAAAAGAGGAGGAAGGAGAGCGAAACACAGTAGAGGAAAAGAGGAAATGTAGCTGAGACAATGAGGAAACAAATAGAAGAGTCTGAGATCAGCAACCGATGACAAATATTCTCACCAACACGCAACAAACAGAGTGTGTGTGTGTGTGTGTGTGTGTGTGTGTGTGTGTGTGTGTGTGTGTGTGTGTGTGTGTGTGTGTGTGTGTGTGTGTGTGTGTGTGTGTGTGTGTGTGTGTGTGTGTTAATTTCCCTGCCTGGCTTCACACACAGTCAATAAAGATTCACAGTGAAAGCTGATTGTGATTCATGCCGAGGCGCTAACAGAGAGAAACAGGAGGAGCACTCTGAACGTCTCACCGTCGGCCCTGCGAGGTTTTTATCAGAATCAGAACCAAAACACTGCTGTGTGCAACAAAACGACACGATTCCTGGGAGAATAATGGGCCATCTGTCCTCATGGGGGCGCCATAGAACAATGAAACACGTTCTAAACACCTTAACCTGAAGAACAGTTTCAGCCCAAGCCCTGGACTAAATGTTGATCCTGAATGAAACAAGAAAACTTTTTTTTTTTTTACTTTTGGTAACATTCCCATGTTTTCATGATTGTCTAACAGTGGAATGTTGCTCTTATTGCTTAGCTCCAAAGTGGGAACAGTCTTGTCTGAAGGTCTGTTTTCCACCAAATGTGTTGTTTTGTACACTCAGATGTGACCTGTAAAGATTTCCTATAAAGTATCACCCCTACAGGTGGCAGCAGACACTGCAGATGTCATCTCTAAACAACAACGTTGTTTTTTCCACGTTTAATGAAAACAAGGTTCTTCTAATTGAAACAGACACTGGAAAACCAAACAATAATATCCTCTAAAGGCTGCACACCTGGTTTCACAGGTATAGTAAATGCAAAAATGGCCCGTCATTGTATTGTGCCTTCTGCGGTTCTACAACATCCACCCAAGGCACACAATCAGTCATTTGCTCATTTACACACTGGTGGTGATGAGCTACATTGAAGCCACAGCTGTCCTGGGGCACAATGATGGAAGCGAGGCTGCTGCATACTGGCATCACCTATCGCACCAACAGCAAGCAGTGAGGGTTAAGTGTCATGTCCAAGGAAACAACTGTGACAGACTGAGCGTGACTAAATTCCTCAACCCTCCGATTACAAGAAGAGGACGTATTTCCTGTGCCACTATCGCCTCATATCCAACAGCAACATGGCTGTGCTCAGTGAACCAATCCATATACTTATAAAGCACAAAGATAATATTGAGATTCCAGGAATCTGTCAAAACTAGACCTGTTCTGATTGGATCTCAAGCATCACATAAGGGTCCAGATGAAGACATAGTAGCTGACCACACTTCACTCCTGATCTCTTGTGTTGACTTACTTTCTGTCTGACAAACACCTTCAGACGCCTGTTAAATACTGCGCCCAGTTTAAGGTTTTAACTTTTGTTTTTAAAGCCCTGAATGGTCCAGCTCTGCCTATCTATCAGAACTGATCAAATTTTAAACTCTTCCCAGAACTCTGAGATCGGCAGACCAGCTGCTCCTGGGCATCCCAAAGATGAGATACGCGGGCCTTTGCATTCGCTGCCCTTAAACTCTGGAACGCACTCCCCCTCAGTGTACGACAGACCCCTTCACTATGTCGGCTCAAGTCGGTGCTCAAGGTCTTTCGTTATCATTTAGCTTTTGAGTTATGATAGGACATCTAGTGTTTTCCTCTGTGACGTTTCCCTGCTGACATGGGCTAACCTTTTAGTTGTGGCCTTGTTTTTACACTAGTATGTTCTTTTAACTCTTTTACATATTTTCATTTCTTTTATCTGAATTTTTATCTTTTATTTCAGGGGTCCGCCCACCTTTTCTTTTAACACTTTGGACAGCGGTTTTTAAACGTGCTTTATAAATCCACATGGTATGTTACGTGATAAACCAGTATGACACCAACTGTCCATTGGGTTGTTTGAAAGAACAGCTTTAACCCTTTGTTGCTCCTGTAACAGCAGTCTGTAGTTCCAAAACTCATAAAGGTCACACATCAGGTCACATGACACTTGTTTGCTGACATTCTACTAGCAAACATCTAAGAGTTTCAGCAGTGTGTAAATAAACCATCAAGAGTCGTGGAGTCTGTTGGTGTGACGTAATCTGATTACAGAAAGAAAACTGGTTTAGCGTTGCACAAAGCCACACTACACCTGCTAATAGATGAAACAGAGTTCTTTAGAAGCACTAAACTAATGAAAACCCACATTAAATCTGACCCAGAAATTAAAATGCTCAGTTATTTAATCCCTAAACAAGTTGTAACCGACCTCCAGATACCTCCGCCCCCACAACAGGAGTGTTTTGATGTTCTGGGACAATCATAGAACTTTAAAGACCTAAATAGATTGTTCATTATAATTTCAGTGTACAGATTATAATCTGAGTGTTCAGAGAGATTCACTTCTCTGAGGGCTGAAAACTCCTGCTGCTTAAATGACTGGAACGAGTTCAAACTAAGTTCAGGCAGGAGGATCTGCAGCGTGTGTGCTTTGTTGTGTGTGTGTGTGTGTGTGTGTGTGTGTGTGTGTGTGTGTGTGTGTGTGTGTGTGTGTGTGTGTGTGTGTGTGTGTGTGTGTGTGTGTGTGTGTGTGTGTGTGTTGAAAAAGCTTTTAACAGATTTCCATGACGTTACTGAGAAGTGAGACTTTCATTCAGTTTGATCTCACCCTCCTACACCAACATGTCCTGTTGCTAATGAATGTCACGCACACACACACACACACACACACACACACACACACACACACACACACACACACACACAAGCCATTTGTGTTTATGTTCTAAAACCTCCCACTCTGTTTCAGAAACTTTCGTTACGAGCATCAACACTATGCGAAGACAGAGCGGTGTGTGTTTCCAGCTAGAAGTTTTCAGTTCCTCATTTAATGATTGAAACAAATACATCAGCCTGCTTTGGTCACCTGAACTCTCAGCTCATTCACATTTTTGTCTCAATAGTTCAAGTCCTCTCATATAGGTTCCCCCACCACACACACACACACACACACACACACACACACACACACACACACACACACACACACACACACAAGCCATTTGTGTTTATGTTCTAAAACCTCCCACTCTGTTTCAGAAACTTTCGTTACAAGCATCAACACTATGCGAAGACAGAGCGGTGTGTGTTTCCAGCTAGAAGTTTTCAGTTCCTCATTTAATGATTGAAACAAATACATCAGCCTGCTTTGGTCACCTGAACTCTCAGCTCATTCACATTTTTGTCTCAATAGTTCAAGTCCTCTCATATAGGTTCCCCCACCACACACACACACACACACACACACACACACACACACACACACACACACACACACACACACACACACACACACACACACACACACACACACACAGGTGTGCACACCTGTTCCATCTCCTGTCTCGCCCCCATGCATTCAGACTTCTCTTTTTCTGCTCTCTGTGTTTTAATTACACATCCTCATTTGTTCCTGATGTAAACTCAGTTCTGCACGATGAACACTAATTCCTCCGACTCAAACTTTCCTCCCGCACCAGCCGGCTCACTTCCTAATGTTTCTCATTAATTGCATTAGTCTGAACTTCCACTTGTGGCTGAGAAAACTGAAGAATTTAAAATTAAATGCATAATTAGCCAAGAACGACGTTCTAAAGGTTTATTTTACATCTCTGATGTCCAGAACTTAAAGACAGCAAACTTCGTTGTTGCATCTGTTTAGGTTTCAGAAATGCATTCAGACCAAAATCTGCACTCTCAACAATCACCACCACTAGAACAAATGCTGAGTTTTATTTAGATGAAAAGTTTTTCAGCTGCTAATCTGACTTCTGAGGTAACATAGTGGAAATTAAATGGAAGGAAATTCATCTCCTTTCATAAAGTAAACTCACTTATTTCACCCAGCTTTCTCCTTCATGCACTCACTTCATCTCCATAGTAAACGTTTTCATTTCACCTCCCAACATTTTCTGTGAGTTCACACTGATTTACTCCTGAAACACACCAAGGACTTTTTACTGAGTGTAATTTATGCACACACACACACACCAGTTTCAGAACAGGCAGGAACATTAAACTCATCCACACTTAACTTATTCATCTCTTCATCATTGAATCTGCAGCAGCAAACAAACACAGATGAACATTTAAGTAACACAACTGCTTGGCCTCAACCAACACACACACACACACACACACACACACACACACACACACACACACACACACACACACACACACACACACACACACACACACACACAGATAAAGAAGAACCAGGACTGACCTGCTGGATGAAGGAGTGCGCCCCCTGGGGGCTGAGCAGCAGGATGGCTCTGCGTAGCGTGTCTCGGTACCGGTTCAGCTCCTCGGTCCTCATGGTGGTGAACAGGTTGGTGAAGACTTTGCTGATGTTCCGGTCCACCCTCTGCAGTGCAACGTCAACACCCTGACGGGACGTCTGATCCAGGAAACCCTGCAGGCCCCGGATATCTGAGAGAAAACATCAAATGATCAAATAAACAGAAATAAAAAAAAACATCAAAGAAAAACTTGCGGTTCTGACTTTAGTGGGTCTTCAGTGACCCGTCCTCAGAAGAACCACCTCCTCTGTCCCTAAACCATCTGTTGCAGGCCTTAAGCAGACTGCATCAGCCCACCTGACCGCTTACAGGCTGTTCCTCTGATGTGGTTCTTTCTCCTCTTCCCTCAGAGCAGGCAGCTGTGGTGAGCTCTCCGCTGTTCTAGCTGGTGACAGGTTGTTTGGACCGAACATACCTCACTTCTCCTCTCCCTCTATCTCTGTCTATTAGCACTGACAGCCTGCTTGTTCCAAGCACCGCCTGACACGTTCTACTCCTGAAACTTTTTACTCGAGTTGCATTATTTCATCTGTCCTCTCTTCTACGTGAAACGGAAGAATTTTCTCCCTGAATTCTCCTTTCGATCGATCCATCTGTCATTTAGAAGAAATTCTCCGAGATCCTGCAGGGATGAGCCAGAGCATCAGCTTGTAAAACAGCTGAGAAACTGCTAAAAAAAAACTCTAAAGCAGAGTCACAGTCTTGATGACGGCATTTGAAAGAAACATATATTTTCTGAAGTCTAATGACAGCATTTGTTTATTAGATCTGAACTGACATGACATGTTAGTGAAGGTCGGTAAAGGTTAATCTAGCTCCCCCGAATCCACCGAGAACTCATGTGGCTACGAAAGTAAGAGGAACCTGTTTTTTGAAGTGTGTCCTTATTGTAATGATTCAGTCAACGTTTTTAGTAGTTTTAAAGCTCTTACTTTTAGTGCCTATGTGCAGCATTTTGGGGCAATGTCTGTTCAAATGTTCAAATTTAAAAGTGCTATTTAAATAAAATTATTTCAATAAATCATTTTACTTGTTCTTTACTCAAAGACACTGCTAGTTATAATATAAATAAAGCTGGCTGTGTTTCTGTCTGCTGCTCCTCATCCGCCTCGCTGAGTGTGTCCCATCACTCTTCAGAGAAATTTGTTGAAGAGCAAAAAAGAATCCATCCTTTTCTTGAGCTTAAGCACTGGAACAACACAAGAGGAACAGCTTGAAAGCAATTTGCAGAGCTCTGCGCCAGCCGCAGTTCAATTTCTCCAGAGCCCCTTTGAGCAAGGCATGCCGAAGTGAGTGGGGTGGGGAGTAGGCTTTGTCCATTAGCAGCAGCAGCAGCCCCTTTCTCAGCTTCCTCTTATAAAGCTGGTGAACTGAGAAAGGCTTAATTAAGATAGGATGATGAAAGTGGATTTCAGGTAAATATTTAAAGAGAGGCGGAAAACAACTGGTATTTCCTCAACAACAAAAATCAAACATGCAATCAGTTAGCTGAATTATTTAACTTAATCTTTAGATAATCATTCCCAGCAGATGGTCTCAAACAGAACTGTGTGTTTACGTTTATGATCAACACAAAAAAAGAAAACATTTAAAACACATTTTAGTCATGATGACGTTTAGTTCTCTCCTTATGTTGCTGCTAATCTGCTCAATAAAACTAGTGACCTCACCTCCATCTAGTATTTATCCCACTGTAGAAATTATTCCTCTAGTGTTGTTTAAATCAAAACGTAAAACCCTAATCGGCCTTTGAATGAAGTTTCTTATGCTGCATCATCTCCACTGTAATCTGTGATTAGGGCTGCACGATATTAGGAAAACCTGCGCTATTCGATAACAATGATTAATATTGCGATGACCATATTACTTGCGATAAATAAAAACTTAACTCAGGAACAAAAATCAAAGAAACAATGAGCAAAGCTGAAAATGTGAGGAAAGGGAAAAAGAAAATGAGCAAGAAAAGGCGATCAGTGGATCCCGGGAAAAGCAGAATCAGCAAAAGAGCAGAACAAAGCTAACTCAGGTGTTTGCTAACCATCTAAATTATGTGCCGTTCGCCTCGGGGGGCGGGACTCTGACCTATGAGAACCCACCCGATTGGCCAAATGAATGAAGAGCTCTATTTGATTTGTTAAAAAAAACATGATACTTCGTTTGACAGAATGCATCATGTGTAGCAAACATTTGAGCTGACCATTCATTGCGATATTTATCTGTTCTTTGCGATATGCATATTGTGCATGCTGATATCGCGATAACGATATATTTACGATATATTGTGCAGCCCTATCTGTGATGTAATATCTCAACCTTAATCCTGTCGTTTCCTTTTTGCTCTAAATTATAATTGTATATGTGTATATTTTAATTTGTGTTCTCATGTTTGTTGTTGTGCCATTTAATGCTAATTGTAAAGCAAATTGAATTGCCCTGTGTTACAAATGTGCTATATAAATAAAGCTGCCTTGTATCTGACCCATCACGGAGGAGCAGTGGACTCCCATAGTGCAGCATGGTGCAGCACTCATTGGGTAACTTTCAGGGTTCAATACCTCGCCCAAGGAGACTTCAACACTGGGCTTGATAGGACCTGAGGTCAAACGGCTCACCTTCTGATCAGTGACCAATCACTTTTCCCCAATAAGCCCTAGGTGTGTGTGTGTGTGTGTGTGTGTGTGTGTGTGTGTGTGTGTGTGTGTGTGTGTGTGTGTGTGTGTGTGTGTGTGTGTGTGTCTTCAATGATTTAAAAGGGATTTTTTTCAGCAAATTGTTTTAGTAAGAAATGTAAAGTTGTGTGATGATCATGTTATTATCAAGCGTAATGGTCTGAGATAAATATGTAACCATAGCAACACAGGAAGCCAAGCACCAGCGCCTGTCATTCACTTCCTCACCCCCCACCTCTCCCTGCACACTCTGTAAATATCATGAATGATTAATACATCAAAACCAGAACCACGTGGTCTGAACAGGACCTCTCTAATACCATAATATGTTTTGGTATAATATTGTGGCTAGTATAATGTCAAAGTGGTGAATTAAGTTGTTTAACACTCTCTTTGTGCACATCTTTCTTTGACTGCACTCTGTCACCTCTGACATTCTGACTAGTGTTCTCCACCTCAGTGGTAACTACGTTGTCACATTGTCCTTAGTAAGTTACTTTGGAAAAAAGTCTCTGCCAAAGACATAAACATCAGGGGTCTAAACTCTGCATGAATCCTTCTCTATGATCCTCAGGAACGTTTTCAGCCAGTTTCTCTTCCAGTTGTGAGAGCTGCTGAGTGAGTGCTAAACTCATCTGCACCAGATGTTTTTGTAGAGATATGTTCAATAGGTTCAGTAGTAAAAAGTTGTCACAAGACAAGATCAGTTGTGAACTTCATGTGGTCATAGGGAGAAACAACAGCCGTCATTCCTCAGATCTAATGAACAAGTGAGGACTAGTTGGCTAAAGTGAATATATACCTTTTTAAAAACATTATAATAATTGTATGATCTCTAACCTCAAGAATCAAAGGTCATTTGTCAATCAACATGCCTTCATAAAATTAGCTTCGACACAATTTGCCTTCTTCAATCAACAAGAAACAAACAAAAATAAATAAATAAATGCAGTTTCCTTTTAACAAAAGTCTCCTTTAGGGTGGAAATACTAAAAATTTGTGATTTCTGTCGTAAAGTGTATCAGATTTACCCTGCAGCTTAGCTTCAAGAACAGAACTAGCTTGCTTCCTTCAGAACTGGTAGGTTGATAAAACAGTCGTAATTATAAATGCTTTTTTAAGTGGTGGAGTAGCTTGTTTAAAGTTTTGTGTGGGTTAGGCTGCACAGGTTGGAAATTGATTATACAGTCAAACTCGTGAGTGAGCCACCGTAGCTGGAATACTTTCTCTGAACTGCACGGCGCAAAAGAGTCACATGTTTTCATCATGATTTCAATGGATTTCACACACGGGGCCTTTAAGTTAGAAAAACAAGCTAAATCTGTTCAGTCAAACATAAAAGTATTTTAAATTTTATTTTATTAAACGTTCCTTCCTGTGGACGGGTGGCATCTGAAACACAAAATTGTAGTATTTTAACTTTAATAAGATTCTTTTTTTTTTTTGTTGGACTGTTGCTGCCTGTTGGTATCGGCCTGCCCAGCAGGAGGATTGTTAACCCAATGGTACATGTACTGCTGGCCGCAGTAACATGGGTCTATAAAGCTACAATATTCACTTGGTTTCTGCTCGCTGGGATTAATTTGTTTTTCGTTGCGACACATTCAGTCCATGTTTGGTCACTTACAGCTGCACTCAATTTGATTTCACCCTCGATGCTTCAATCGAGGCCAAATAAACTCATTCCTCTTGTAAAAAAATAGAACAATCCCTTCTATTTGTGCACTCTGCTCACGTCTGAACAGCTCTTCACCATGTGCTATCTGCTGCATCTCAACGTTGAGGACGACTACCAACACATCAACAGGTCTCTCACTAACCAGGCTGATGTATATTTTAACTGCCAGAGCTTCTCTTGTGATCAGAATGTGATGGTGATGCACGGAGCGAATAAAATGCTAATCCAGGGCTGACAAATGCCCCTGCTGCTCCGCTTCAGCTCCCCTGCTAAGGTGTTATGTAAATGAAGCCAATCAAAGGCTGAAGAATCACTTTACAGCTGCTGTTATGAACCGATCAGGCTCCATCTGAGGAGTTTGAGATGAGGGCAGCGCGGGAGTTAGGGCGGGGACCAAAAAAAATAAAAGCCTCTTACATTCAAACGCTGTTTAACAGATTCCATTTGTTAATAAGAGCAGCTCTCCAATGATGAATTTCTATAGCCTGTGATCCATGAAAAGGAACTCTGAGAAACTCAAATTAAAAACACCACCTACATTATTCATGTTAAACACGATAGCAGTTTGTTAAACTGTTATTGATTATCCTCACATGAACACAAAGCAACTGCCATCTGAAACATTAGCAAGCTGCTGAAAGGTGACCTCAAGTCTGCTCAGAGATGAACGTGTTCAAGTTTGTTGCAGAATCAGAAGAACTGTTTGTTCATTGAACTCCAACATTCGATGAGATCAGTGCATGACATCTGGCCATGATGGAGGAGGAGGATGAGAAGGAGGAGGAGGAGGAGAAGAAGAAGAAGAAGAAGAAGAAGAAGAAGAAGAAGAAGAAGAAGAAGAAGAAGAAGAAGAAGAAGAAGAAGAAGACGAAGAAGAAGAAGAAGAAGAAGAAGAAGAAGAAGAAGAAAAAGAAGGCCAAATCCCAATACTCACTCTGTGGTCTTCAGCAAAGTTCACTTGGAGAAAGTGCGCTGTGAGCTGGGACGTAATTTTGGGGGGGGACGGGTGGGACATGTCCCCCCCACTTTTTCAAAAGGCAGTTTCGGTCCCCTTCACTTTTTTCCGTCCAAAAACAATGTTACGCTCCATTAAATGGATTTGATTGAGCACTAGGACCGAAACGGAAACCGGTTTCCTATTAGACCCACCCAAAAGCTAATCTATTGGCTCTGCTGATACTTGCTAACGTATTATTGGCTGTTGCTGCTGTCACTCCAAGTAGTAAACAGTCAGAACGTGCTCACGTTGTTTTGCTAGTTTGGAGCCGCTAGGGAACACCGGTACTGAGTCACATCGTCAACTAGACGCTGTGTAATATCAGAGCTCAGCTCAGCTTCCATTATTTAACATTTGAATAAGTGTTCATTTGTGAGTCTTTGGTAGTTATGCACAGCCAGGAGGCAGCATGTAAAGAAAACGAAAGTGGATATAAGAGACTTCTTTCAAAGTCAAAACGTAAGTTGGAACATGTGACACCCCTGCATTAAGCTCAGACTCACCTCCTCCTTCACAAACATACTCAAAACTAACTTTTACAAACTAATCTCCTCCACATAACTGACTCCTCAGACACAATTTATTCGTATTATTATAATTATTATGTTTTTATTATTACTATTATCATCATAATTATTATTACTAGTAGTAGTAGTAGTAGAAGTGTAACTTCAAAACTTTTATCATTTAACTTTATTGTAAACTTATCTATTGCAATGCATATTTTAACATTAAAAAGCTCTGAAAAATGAACAGTATCATCGTCAACAGATTTTTTTAAGCTTAATGTCAAAGATGTACACTTTTCATTAGATTTATCTTATTTTTTCCATTTATTTTTTGTGTGTTGAAATGCAACAACTGTTTAAACACTTTTAAGGGAAAAAACATATTTAATATGTTTTTATACACTCAAATTGGTAATGAATAATTTACACATTATATTAATAATAATTGTGAATCATACTAGAACCATCCTGTAAATATTTCTGTTTGTTCCATTCCAAAATCTCCCACTGTTTATAGTTCATGCATCTTTTTTTCAGGTGACTGACAGAGATGCAGGAGGAGAGACCGGTGAAGGTACAGCAGGAGAGGCTGTAGGAGATGGAGGACGAGAGCCTGGAGGAGATGGAGCAGAGGCTGGAGGCTCACAGGTGAGGTTGAAATAATGAAGATACGATAGACATAAAATTGATCATTGTGACAAATGTTAGGGTGATGATCATGTGTAAAACATTAGTTCAGCATGTCCTCTAACACAGCAAATGAACAAACGGCCAGATCTCAGGAGGGACCGTTTATGTATAAATACTTTTTATACTTTTGACTAGGCCTGGGAAAGTAACAAATTTTGCTGGATGATATTTTGTCCAAAAAAATTGTTGATGATAAACAATATCATTGTCAACATTATCTAGACCAAAATAACCACTAATATAATGTTAATATGTCATAGTAATGCAAGTACACCCTTTAAAATGCAACAAATAAACCTTCATTTAACATTGAAATGTCCAGAACCAGAACTTCTAAATGAATAAAAATAACAAACAAAAATTAAATAAAAAAAAGAATCTCACTCCCTGTTAGAAAATGTTGCACCAAAAACAATAAAAAAAGACCCAAAACAATAAATACAATGGCCTATCCATTGTCAACAGCCAAAACTGCACTTCAATAATGATAATAAATATTAATGATAATAGAGTTGTACATTTTTTAACTTTGATATATATATATATTGAGGATGGAAAAATTATTGAGATGGGCACGTGACGTGTCAAAGGGTCTTTACATAACACCCCCACCCCAAATCCGCACAAGCCTGGTGTGTCCCCCCCACTTCTGAAATCAAAATTTCGTCCCTGGCTGTGAGGCTTTGAGTGTGTGGTACACGTGTGCAAATAAATGTTGAATTGAGACAGGGAGCATTGCGTCATCGACTGCAACGCTTGTCGAGCTGATGGTTGCTGTGATACTATTTTTAAAGACCTTTATTAACAACTTTCAAATAAACAACCAAACAATTATTTGAAATAAAATTATATTCATTGCTGCTTTGTCTAAAAGTTTCAGAGCATCAACTAATTGTCCTAAAAATCAACTACTTTCATTAGAAAATACATATTTTCAGAAAAGGCACATGACCTTTTCTTCTACAACAATCGATTGCGGGTAACACACTTCACCCAAGTCCGCATCGATGCTAAATTAGGTGAAGTGCGCATCAAGGGTGCAAAAGGGGCGTGATCAACTTCCGCATTTGAGAATCGAGACACCGTACACTCTCGCAACTTTAGTCGAGATTGTGCAATCGAAGGGCACATGTGTGGAAGTGCGAGTATTGGGATTGGGCTGAAGAAGAAGAAGAAAAAGTAACTGTAGAATTAGTAGAAGAAGAAAAAAAGAAGAAAAAGAAAAAGACAAAGAAAAAGAGGTAGAAGATGTAGAAGAATAAGAAGAAGAAGTTGAAGAAATAGAACCACATAGTACTTAAAAATATTTCATGAATAAAAACGTAAATAAATGTTAAAAAGTAAAATTAAAACATAAAAAATGTAAAAAAAGATTCTGTTGATAGTCAACCTAATTAGATTAGCAACATTGTCCATGTTCTGGTTCAAATGTGGAGTGTAATAAACACGCCATGCAGAGGGTTGCTAGTTCAAGTCCTGCTCAGTCTGGCACAGTCATTAAGTCCTTAGACACTTCATCCTCCTTGGCTGCTGGTGGTGGTCCAAGGGACGAGTAACACCTGTGCTCATCACTACCAGCCTGTGAATGGTTGATTTCATGGGTGAATGACTGATGCATTGTAACGTACCTTGGGGGGTTGTAGGACTCTAGAGGGCACTGTATTAATACAGACCATGTACCACTTTCGCCACTTTATCTCTAAATCAACCTGGTTTTATGCTGGTATTGAAAGAGAGGGAGGGGGGGGGGGGGGGTTTGGGGAGACACACAAATCCAACAGCTGTGGTTTAATAAGAAAAAGGTGGTTTCTCACATTTGCTACTCAGTTTAGTGACACTTGAGTCATTCAGCTGGATTCTTAATGAAATTATGTTTAAAGGCAGCAGCTGGCAAGTCAGAGCGGGGGAAACATGTTGCAGAGTATACTGGCAATAAAAAATCCCAGGAAGTTGATGCTCCGCCTCAGTTTAACCCTTGAAGTCTCTTAAATCAATATTTGAGAAGACTTGAGTTCCATGATGAAAGCATGAAATAAGGGACTTTCAACCGCCCCAGCTTGTTGTGTACAACTAGCGTTTATAATCCTTCTGCCATTATGATCTGAACTTCAAACCTGTTCAAGAACTACTTTGTTAATTGAAGCGTGCTCATTGCTACTGCAGAACAATTTCTGCAGCATTTTGTGGCTGATTTACCAGTTGTTACGGTTGCCGGATCCTCCTGCGGGGGCGGGGCCTCCAGATGTGCCCGCCAGTGATCCACGACTTCATCTGCTGCTTAAAACCTTTTAAAACAAACAAAACACCATTAAAACCACCACCAGGGGATTTTGGTACTCCTTCACGGTCTGTGGTTATTTAAAAAAAATCCTGGACGAGCCCCCACCCTTCAGACTCTTTGTCCCGGGGACGTAACAAGTGGGGGATCATCCGGGATTAAAAAAAATAATAATAACAACAGACCGTGAAGGAGTGCCAAAATCCCCTGGTGGTGGTTTTAATTGTGTTTTGTTTGTTTTAAAAGGTTTTAAGGAGTAGATGAAGTCGTGGATCACTGGCGGGTGCATCTGGAGGCCCCGCCCCTGCAGGAGGATCCAGCCAAGGATTAAAGAAGTGGACCCAGAGATGACCCCCACAGGCAGGCTCAGATGTTGCACCTAGCGGGTTAGTGTTGGTGATTTACTTCACCATCTCGGGAGCACCCCAGGAAGGGCAGTGGCTTACCCCCTCCCTTTGCTGGTTTGTATGTGCATCAGCACATGTGCTTAATCTGCCTGCCCACGACGTGCGTGAAGAGTAGGGATTTTTTTTAATAGACTGTTTTGTTTTTATCTGGGGTCTCTTGCTTTTGATCCTCCAGTGTCTTCGTCCCTCAGAGTCTTCGACACCCCTCAGAGACTTCGTCACCCCTCAGACTCTTCGTCACCCTTCAGACTCTTCGTCACCCCTCAGAGTCTTCGTCACCCCTCAGAGACTTCGTCACCCCTCAGACTCTTCGTCACCCCTCAGACTCTTCGTCTCCTTTCAGACTCTTCGTCCCTCAGAGTCTTCGCCCCCGCCCTTTGAGAGTTTTCGCTCCCGTCTTCCGAGAGTCTTAGTCCCCCCCCCCCCCCCCCCCCCGTCCTCTCGTCCTCCAGTGTTAAGAAAAAGTTTTAAAAGTTTGTGTTGTGTTGTTACTTTTATCCTTTTTCTTTTGTTTATGTGTAGGGGTGTTATGGTTGCCAGTCTGGCCAGTGAAGAGCAGGAGCCAGGATCATCCAGCTCTAGTGAATGAGCCTGACACCGCCCCTCCTCCTCCTCTCTCCCGGGCTGCTGAGGAGCACAGCTGAGCTAAATCTTCCTGATGAGCAAACACCTGCATAAAAGGGCTGTGCCTTAAGCAGCCTGGGAGGCAGCAGTGCAGGGGTTCTGCTATCTTCCTGGGTTTTGTTTGGTTTTATCTCCTTTTTGCTTGCATTCGTTTGGATTCGTTGGAGTTTTAAACTGTGGTAGTTTTTAACTCTTGGTGATACGTTTTTTTAAAGGTTAACTGTATTTGGTGCAATTTTACTGACTTTGGTTTTTAAACACCTTCGTGTGGTAAAGCTTTTAAAATAAGCTTTTAACAGGTGTTTTAATCAGTAAAATTGTTTGGGACTTTTTATCAACTTTGGGATGTTAAAACACCTTCTGCTTGGTTAAACTTTTAATATAAGTTTTAACCAGGTGTTTCATAGTTGATAATTTGGCTGTGTAATGTTAACCTTTTTAGAGAGATCTGTTTGCTTGTGTTTTTCATACCTTTTTGTTACAAATAAACCCATTTTAAACTCCTCCGCCAGTTCTTATGTTACCCCCATCCTTCACATCTTTACAACACCTGTCAGGGACGTAACACCAGTGTTGAACCTGCACATGGAGCCCACATCCATTTCTAGCGATTCCCTCTTATTTCCACCTGTTTTGTTGGTGGGCATGGGCCGTCACGCTGCTGACAGCCACGCTGCCTTCACAGGAAGCTGTAACCTGAGAGGAGCTGTAATTGGTCACAGCAGATGAAGTGCGATGCCCTTTTCAAACCACTCTGAAAACACGCACCGCTTCCACACAGCTGTGAGAAGTTTCAATTCCTGCTATCAACTTTTTAATTCATACAGAAAGTTGCCTGTGAGCTTGTCAGGGACAGTGACTGAAGGTCGCTGCATCTGAAAGAAAGGCTCTGCAACAGCTGTTGCCTGTGAGGCAGGAAACATGGATCGTGTTGTTACGAAGGTGCTTCTCTCAACTTTTCCACACAAGGAGATAAAATGAAAGCTAATAACATGTGTGATTGTCCCATTTAGCTGAACAGAACAAGGAACTCCATTGGTGTGTTGTTGAGAAGTGAGACTGCTTCTCTCTGAGGACTCTTTAATGAATGCATTGTTAGGTTTATTGTGTAGAGACATTGTGTGCAGCATGAATGAGCCAACACAAACAATGCACCCTCTGAATGCAGCAGGTGCACATAACAAGCTAACAGCATCGATCCACAAAAAGCAGAAATCACATACGTCTCCAGAGAGCTCAAATTAACTTCAGTGAAATGCTCATCAGTGAGAAACACACTGATTTACTGTAAGTTTAATAAAATCCCTCAGGATTCACAACGCCGTTATGGAAAAATTACGAGAACTTGTTTACCTCCATTTTTGTTTTCAGAAGATCTGGAAATAAACGTGAGAAGGATAATAATGACCTCGTCACGATGAAGTCAGTTTTTAGAAACACATCTGGAAATCTGCTTCACAGATAAAAGTAAAAGCTTTATGTGTTTGTTTTCTGAGAAAAGCTGTTAGGCTTAACTCTCAGCAGAAACACTTGATCCTCTGGCATCTCACAACTAAAGTTTATTCTAACAAATCTGTTTTCAATATATTGTAGCGTGTTGAATTGTCCATCTTTGACCTAAAAGGCCCTGCTCTATTTGCTCTGCAAAAGCAAAACCATAAGTTTTTGACACGAACCTAATCTACAGGATATGGGCCAAGGCCACTTATGCTCGGTGCTCTTATCTAAACTGTTGCTTCTCCGGACAGCACAGGAAAGAAGAAAGAAGACAGAACTCTTTCTTTTTAAATAATAGCAAATAACTTTGTTAGTCCAAATAATGACGTGAAGCTCAATTTCAATCAATCTGTGAAATGAGAATATTAATTACTTCATATTATAATCCTATGATAGTATATAATAAGTAATATAACTTTAAATATTTACAGTAGACTGATCACACGTAATGCTAAAGTCACGTGACACATTTCCTTTTTCTGATCCAATCAGAACCTTCTAGATCTGACGCGAGGCATGGTTTTGTTGGTGCTTGTATAATCCCCTTTTGTTGTCAAATTCTGATTCGACAGTAAATCAAAACATCCAAATCATAAAACTATGCCCCACGTCATCTTAACTTCAGTTCAAAGCGTTCTAGAGAAGTTATCGGAGTGGCCAATCCGTAACTTTCCTCTTAAAGCCGAAAGAACCTAACGACAAGCTGGATTAAATCTGTTACATGTTCCACCTGCTGCAATGGCTCCTTCAGAATAAAAGCTGAACCATCACGACCCCTTCAGGGTCTCGCTAGATGCCAATAAACTGTCGTGACCTGGGAGTAACTCAAGACGGACTGGTCGGCAACTGCGGCTTTACTACAGGCTTCGGTTCCAGACAAGGTCCAAGCTGGACCTCGACACCTCCTGATCTAAACGGGGACTTCCGCTGGGTACGTAGACCGACAGAATGGCGTTATAATCTCCAACCAAAGCTTAAAGCAAAACACCATTTCACTCCGAACTAATCGTTTCTCTGGATTTGCTGTTTCTGAACATATTTCACACACACACACCATTCTCTGTCTTACTCCACCTTAGTTCATCATCACATAGTGTTTAAAGTTAGTCTTGTTTAATTTGATTAGAAATAAATCTTTTAACTTTTAAACCTGACTCACTCCCTTTCTTGGAGTTGATATGAAGTGTTGCTCAATCCCTGCGATAAAAAGACCTGATCTTCTGGTTAAATTTACTCAAAGATCCATTAAGGTGATATTTCATATTTCATGATAGTTCACATTCTATTGTTTCTAATTAAATGTAACGATGTGTTCATTACAATATTATATCAACTAAACTGGAACAGAACATTTTAAACAGCATCGAGCACATCTACATTCTCTAGATTTCAATAAAATTTCTGAAATCTTGTGTGGCAACCTTTTGAAACACTACTCAGCTGAAACTATTGTTTCACTGAAGAGTTCCTGCTCTGACTCTGTGAAGATGGATCATTTCTGAACCAGGAAACGGAATCCAGCATTATCTTGTAGATATTTCTTTTATGCTTTTAATGAAATGACTCAGGAACACCCGATGTTGCTCTCCAGACCACAAGCTTTAAACTCAGGTTTCTCAGCAGCACACAGTGTTTTGTTCCGAGCCAGACTCTGCTCCATCACTGATTGTCGATAAGGCCTTGAGGTGGCTGCACAAATAAAAGCAGCGTGGCTGAGATTTTCATGTGCTTTGTGAAAAACGGCTGCAGGCTACTGCCCTTTACATCAGAACAATCACAGAGAGGCAGGAATCTGAGACGGCCAGGTTACCAGAGATGGAAAAATTAATTTTAGATGAAAAACTGAAAACATCCAGCTTTACTAGGAATTTATAATTTTTCTGTGATGAAGTTAAAATGTGTCTTTGAGAACAAAATATTTTTGTAAAGCAAAAACAATCATGGAGAAAAAACAAAAGACACTCTGGATTTTTTGTGTTAACATTAACTCATTAACTGCTATTGATGATTTAAGTCGTCATTTGCATTTTTTTTTACTGTGTGGGTGTCAGAACGAGCCACCGCACCGTGAGAACAAATATCCCAGCTCTAAAGCTGATCTTCATTCGCGTACGTCACACATCATGTGATCAGGAAGGAGAAAATCCACGTGTTACGAGATTGTTTTGGATGTCTATAAATAGAGAGAAAAACCTTACATATACAAGTGCGTTTACACACGCAGGTGCTCACATGGTGCTCTCATAAGTATGGACTTGGGCATTTTCAACACACGTCTTCAGGCTGTGGTTGGCAGTAAATGCACTGTGAGTTATTATCAGGCCCAGAGTGGCTAATCGGGAGGGTCTGGAGAATTCTCGGTGGGCCGCGCGATGTTTGGGCCGCATGGGGCCGGTGCTCTCGTTTTTGTTTTTTATCATTTTATTTTTATTTTTTGGTGCCGGTGTTCAGTCATGGCACTGAGGCCGCCGGGCTGATCTCACACGCTCCTCCCGGCTGTCTCTGGCTGGCTCTACCTGCAGGCTGCAGCTCGTTTTTTTTCCCCCGTATGCGCCTGTGCGCACCACGTGACCACTCAGTTGACGGAAAGATGGAAAGTAGAAAGAGCAAGGGTGGCGCGGAGAAGGCAAGAATTAAAAAGAGGAAAGCGTTGGAAACAGATGCAGCCAAGGCCGGATTAACCATATGGACGACTGGGCAATTGACCAGGGCCCACGAACTCTAAGGGGCCCAGGGCAGCAAGCGCACGAGCAAAATACTGTAGGCATGTCTGTAATCTCCCGCATTATATTAAACTAGGGTGACCGTATGTCCGGTTTTCCCCGGACATGTCCACTTTTCACTCTCTGTCCGGGCGTCCGGACTGGGGGTTCTTGTATTGATGAAAATGTCCGGCTTTTCATCCAGGAGCAGGGATCGAATTATGGGGGAGCTGTATATCTTACACATCCAGGGGAACCGGAAACAAGTTTTCTATCTATATTACATCATTTATGGACTCTTCTGAGCAGAGAGCACAGAGAGCGGCACAGCGCGTTCTTGCGCAGCGCTCCAGGCAGCTGGGTCCAGCGCACGGTCCATTCTCAAAGTGGCGCAACCAAAAAACTATAATTAGCACACGATCGTTCATGTCCGCACATATTCTCTATTTTCTGTCTTATTTGTGCCTGAAGCGCTCTGCTGCTGCGCAGCTCATCATGTGCTGCGCGGTGCTGCGTCGATTTCACCTCACTGACGCAGCATCGAAAGGCGCACTCCGCTTTGCGGTCAGGAGATCCATTTGATCTGCTCAAAAGTAACCGATGAGGTGAAAAAGTAAGAATCCTGGCAGCAGTTTTTTCTGTAGAGTTTAGAGGAGACGCAGGAAGATGAGAGACAGAAAGGACAGGAAAATAGTTAAATAAAAACAAGAAAACAAAACTAAATGTGGAAAAGTAAAATGTAGGTAGATTTATCTCCACTACACGTTTTTACCTGTATAAAACAATAAGATATACACATGTCATATTTACACATCTGATACAATTCAAATCACCTTCAAAACTCAGTCACACACCCAGGGCCATTTCAAGACATTTTGGGGGCCAAGGCAAAATGACCCCCCCCCCCCCCCCCCCCACCCCCCCACCCCATAACTGGGCTCCCCAGAAGCCTCTGTGTAATTCATACCCTCTCCAGTAGTGTTAGTTATACGGTGTTTATAAAAGCCCCTCAGACATTACTGACATGTTCTAATATTATCAGATGAAAAACTAAATTATAAGACATGCTGTCTCATCTGCTGCTTTTCTAAACTTGCAAAAAGTAACAAAACCATCTGAAAGCCACTATTTGTGGATTCTCTGAAAGTTTCCATGGAGTGTGTGACAACTTATTTTTTCATTGATCCTATCGTCTCATTTCACAGCTGAAACAAGCACCCTTAATAATCTGTGCACAGGAAGCTTACCGATGCTGTAGTAAAACAAAAGGTATAATAATTTATTATTAATAAAACCTTGTTGCAGCACTAAAGCAGAAAAATGAGATTTTGCAATACATATGCTAAATATTTAAATATGAATTGTTTTAGAGCCCTTTTATTGGCAGAATCTGATATTAATTTAGTTCTTACAAAAAAATGGGTCCCAGCGTGGTTTGTGTGGTGTTGCCATAGGGTGACGTCATAGGCACAGATCCCCTGTCCTCTTGTTTGGAAATGGAAATATGATCACCCTGTACTAAACAAACTGTCCACCCGGGCTTTTGCGCTGCACAGAGACGCTTCGCTGTCTATGACTGAACATCAGTTGAGATGCAGTCTCATGCAGACTGACCAATGAAGAGAGGGCCTCAAGTTAAGACCCTCTCCTCATTGGTCAGTCCACACAAGGTGGGTCAAAGGTTACCCTGAGCGGGTTACGTGATGTCAGGCATTCAAGCATTGAGTATATTTACTGCATATTACAGTAAAATATTCTGTATGTGACCATATTATGGTGATCCTTGGGTCGTGATGATGGGGCCCTTGAATACTGTTGCCCAGGGTAAAACGAAGTCTTAATCTGGCCCTGGATGCAGCTAAATGTGCAAAAATGAGCACCTTTTTTTCTCAAACAAGCTCGCGGTCTTTAACTTCAAATGAAGATAAAACGGGTAAGGCAAGTCAAGATGTTAAACTTTACCGGCTGAAAATCACCATTCAAGTCAATTAAGCATCAATAATGAATTATATGGCATCACCACATAACGTTATGTAATATAATTTACAGTATGATGTGACTGATGCCACCAAACTGTCTTGTCAGAGTCAAACACAAGATCCAGTAGGCCTAATAAGCACCAGGCAGAAACCCACAATTCCAGAGCGGGCATGTACAGGTAGGATTACTTATTGAGTCAGTGAACTGAATATTATTAAAATTCATATGATGAAAACTATCCTGGCTCTATATGAAAGTGTTCTAAAATGCTAGATGATTCAGCATTGATCAGAAAACGTGTAAAAAAGGAAAATGAATGCTGAATTGTGACAATTTTCACACAATGTAGTGTCAGAAGAAGAGCCAGGAGCCAGCAGTGAGGGTATTGCTCCTGTTGGGATAGAAGGTGAGCCAACTCATGTGCAAACAAGCAAACATCAGTTTCATTATAATAATTTTAATTTCCAAATAATAGTAGGGACCTGATGTATTTTTATTAGTAAATGCACAAAGCCCACAACAGATCGCTATTAGAATGAAAGTAAAATGAAATAAGCCTGCATATTTTGCCATAGAAAATATTTTAATTGGTTACAAAAAATTTGTTTTCCATATCAAATGTGCTAAAGCTTTACAGATGATTATTTTAATTGTGTGCAGGTGAGTCTAGGGAAACTGGAAAAAGTGTGAAAGGGAGTGCTGAGTCATTTCATTTTAAAGGTTTGAAAATCTCAGAACAGCTGTTTGAACAGAAGGTAGATTGTTATATTGTTAGAGAATGTGTTGTAAAGAACAATGTTGGAGATGTGCACTGATGTTCAAATAAACCTACATTGTAAAGCAACTCTTTCTTGCTTTACAAGAAAGAGTTGCTCTTTCTTGTAAAGCAACTCAACTCTTTCAACTCTTTCTTGCTTTACAATTACAAGGCTTTACCGAGTAGTGTGCTTTTGTAGACTACTGTATACATATAAAGTTCTAACATGATTTTAATAATAATTCGTTAAGTGGGCCGGTCTGGGGTCTGAAACTCCAGGGCTGAAAATGTGTCCCACTCCGGCCCTGGTTATTATCGTGTAATTGTTTAGTAAAACAACGTTGATTTTATATTTCCTCAAGTTGACGCAGTGATAGCTTGCTCCTGTTGTATTGTTGTGTGTCCCTTTTATTGTTTTTCTCTTTCTGCTGGTCTAGAAGCAGACATTTGTTCATCATTGACTGTTTATTTGTGGGGCTTGTCACCAGCATTCAGACATTAATTCTGTTTGCTGCACAGCCAGACAGGACACGGGGGGGGGGGGGGGGGGGGGGGGGTCATTTTGTGCCGCTGCTGTAAAATAAAGTGAGGTGCGAACCAGAAAAGCTTCTGCCGATCACAATTCGACTGTGGATTATGAAAGAACGGATAACGCTCGAAATACGCACATTCTTTTAGAGGTAAGAGGTGAGTCTCCTCTTTGTTTTGTTAGTTTTGGCGCCAGGATCACCCAGAGGGCTCGACCACCCCGAGAACAGGTAGGATGCGCAGAGAAACACAACTCCAGGCCGGAATCTCCCTCCGCTGAAACGGGGAAAAAAAGAAAAAATAATCCTCCAGAAAAACAGGTGTTAGCTCACCACAGGTCCAGGTTTGGTTGGATCATTCTGTCATGTTGTGAGGGTGGAGATGGTGGACCAAGTGTGGTGTTGGGTTCCGTAGGCAGAAGAGCAGGCACGGATAAAGTAAAAATGGGTTTAATAACAACAGGAGCGACAGGACAAAACGAGACATGCACATACAATGATCCGACAAAGGACAGGAGCAAAACAGGTGGTATAAATACACAAGGCTAATTAGGAAAACATGGGCAGGTTAATGAGGGACAGGTGAGAACAATACGGACTAATCAGGGCAGGAGAGAGACAGTCAGGAGGGCAGGGGCAGATCATGACAAAATGAGGGAAAAACAAATTGATCGGATCCTGCACGTCTTTTAACACATTGGTCAGGATTGACGCACTTAGTTTTCATTTAGTTGGTTAAAAAAAAGTCAGGCTCGGGTCAGGCCAGAGAATCCTGAAAACCTTTTCGGGCCGGGTCAGGCTGGGGCTCCACCCCCTCGGGCCGGGCCAGACACGGGCTCAGATTTTAGGCCCGTGCAGGGCTCTAAACATGCACTTGGTAGGCAGTTCTCTGAGCCCCTAGCTGTGTGAGCTTCGTTTTCTGACTGTTAAGGTAAAATAAAATGTTCTCATTACACCTCAGTTGTACAGCCAAATTACGCGTAGCTTGAGTCTCCAGAACAGGAGAGGGAAAGACAAAATTAAAGCATGCTGCCACCCCCCCCCCCCCCCCCCCCCATTTTTTGCATAACTGTATTAGTTGTTTACATTGTCTTTCTAATCATTAGAAGACACAATTTAAATATACATTTGGATAATTGCACAGCTTTATAAAAGATAGTCTGAAGGCTGTTGCTGCAGTTTTCCATTATATTCTGCAGTAAAGACACATTAAGTATGCTGTACTTGTAACCTGGTATCATATAAACTATTATCCATACAAAATATTTGTAGAAAGCAGCAACATCAGGAATGAAGAAACCAAATTAAATATGGAATTCATTCTGTTTTCACACCTCAAAATCTGAGTTCAAGGTGAAACAGTTTAACCGCAGTTTGTCTCTTGATCACTGAGTTCTGTTCAGGCTCGAGTTTAAGACAAATGCCAACACTTAAATTTAAAACTCAAGACAGAAAGAAAGATTATTTATGCAGATCACAAATTTCTTCAGAGAGAAGAGGAGCTTGTGAAGAGGACGGAGGTGGCTGGTTAGCCATATTCATTTATTTCCATCCCATTGCTCTAACTCCACAACAGCATCTAAAATTAAATGCGTGTTTAAAAAGAGGAATCAATAAAAACACAAGACAGAGGCTTCTTCAAGTCCCACAGCCATTTGAGTCTACTTCAAAACATTGTTGCCTTTAAAGGGGAACCCGAGGCTCCTTATTGATCCGTTTGTTGCTGCCAGAACAGAGACTCTCAAATCAGACAGGAAGGAATTAAAAGGAAAGGAAAGACAGAGAGGACATCATCTCAGGGACAAAGACACAGATCTACAGCAGGACGCTCCAGACACAGGGCTCATGGATGTCTGTGTTCTTGTTAAAAGGGTTAAAATAATAGAAGTAATTAAAGCCAGGGTATGCATGTTCTTTCTCTACAGAGCAGACAAACTGGAGGGACTTTAGTCTCATAAAACAAGAGTTATCCCTCCTGGTTAAGCTTTCCAATATTGGCTCCTTAGATTCTTAATAGATTTTAAGATCCTCCTCACATATACAGCTCTTAATAATCAAGCTCCATCATACATCAGTGACCTTATTGGTCCAAATGTTCCTAACACAGCACTTCACTTTAAGACTTCAGGTTTACTGGTGGCGCTAAAAACAGGATGGGAGGCACATATTTTAGTCATCAGGCTCCTCTCGTGGAACCAGCTCTCAGCTTTAGGGTGTGAGGCAGACACCTTGTCTACTTTTAAGACTAGGATGAAAACCTTTTTATTTGATAGATGGCCTGTATTTGTTCTACAACACATCACATTAGTCATCCACCCATTTACACACACACACACACACACACACACACACACACACACACACACACACACATTGGTGGTGATGAGCTACAGTGGTGGTGATGAGCTACAGTGTAGCCACAGCTGCCCTGGGGCAAACTGACAGAAGTGAGACTAGGGGTTGACCGATTCATCGGTTGGCTGATTAATCGGGTCGATATTTCGCATTTTTTCATCATCGGCTGATAAGCCAGGCACTTACACGGCCAGCCTGCTGCTGCTGCTGGAAGCCGGTGAAGGACCCCAATTCAAAATACTGGGAATGTTTAACTCTGAGTAAAAGGTAAGGCTTCTCTTTGGTGTTTCAAAACCTTACCGCTGTGTATTTAGTGTGAATTAAAAGTAAAATATGAAATAGTACTTAGCTGAGTGAAAGAAAAAATTAGCCGTAAGAACCGGTGGTAACCGGCAGAATGCTGCTAATACTACGCTAGCTTGTCGTCAACTTTTGTGACAGTCCTAAACTCTCAGCTGCTTTAAGCTTAACATGTTAGCTCCAGTTTTATAAATTAAATTATTTTTCTGTATGGGAGTCGGATAATTTCGCTCTGTGCATGGAAGAGAGGAGAGGAGAGTCCAGCAGCGAAGGTGGTCTGTGTTCCGAACTTTTCCTCATGTGGGTTGGAGCATTATCGTGTTTCTCGTGTTTTTATTAGAATGACACTGTGAACGGAAAACCCAGATAAAGGTCGCTATATGAATGTAAGTTCTTAGTTTTTCTGTTTACCATGCAGTCTGTGATCAGAAACAGTAGAGACGTGTTCTGTATAAAGCTGATTTTTAATTTCTACGCTTCGCTTCCATGTAAAATCTAACATCAACAGTCAGTAACACTAATGAATAGGGTGCACTTTTATTAATAGATGAGTGTTGTTGTTTGAACGTTTCTCTAATATTTATTATAGACTATAATGAGCTGAGTTCTCCTCTGCTCTTTCTGCTACAGAATGAACTGAAGATGGCTGCTCTACACAAACACTAACAACTGTTTCTCCTGTTTAGTTTCTGTCTGATGGCTCACTAAAAGTCAGATCCAGCATCGCTGCAAGTCATGGAGCCAAACCAAGGAAAGCAAGGTGTGATATTAGCAGGAGGCTGGTGAGCTGGGAGCTGAAAAAGGTAAAAACAACACAACCTGAAGGTTCCTCATCACCAGGTTAACACAGAAGCTGCTGCTGAGTCAAGAGCACTTACGGGTTAGTTAATATTGAAGGGTATTTTACATGAAGATGTTATGAAATAATGAGTTCAAGAAGACTGAAAGAACTTTAGATGCTGCTGGTGTGTTTTAACAGGTTGCTATTGAGTTTTCAGCATTACTGATAATCAAATCGTTATATAAAATTTTTCTGGGATGCACCGGTATTGGTTAACTTTGGTAAAGGGTAACCATTTCCATTGCAGTTGCCGAAAAGGGGCTTCACTGTAACTTGTCATTTCTGTTCACCTAATATTTTAGTTTTGTGATTATTTGTATTAATATATTTTATTTTTCATTTACCTCACAGTCTTTTCCTGTGTAATGCAGAGAAGAAAATAAAACCTGTATTCCAATTCATTGCATTTTTGGTATCGGTAATTGGTATCGACGAGTACTCAGATCCTAAAATGGGTATTGTATCAGTGTGGAAAAAAGTGGTATCGGTGCCTCCCTAATTTTTTCAGTAGAATTTGTCTTTCTGTTCCAAAGTTGTATTTATTTTTACTTACATATAAATGTGCATCCCTATAACCACAACCAAATTTCCCCTTGTGGGACTATTAAAGGATTATTCTATTCTATTCTATTCTAAAACATCTGCTTATTAAATGCACTGAAACATTATCAACTGATATTTCTTTTTTTTTTTCTGTTTTGTAAATATTTAATACTTGGTCAGTTTAGACCACAGACCACAGAAAAGAGGCCTGGTGTTGACCTGGTCCAGAGGTAGAGCAGACTTCTACAGGCTAGATCTGGGTTGAACCAGAACCACAATGGAAACATGAATCATACAGATCATAATCCACATATTTGTATGATAAAGGGGATCCCGTAACTTCTGAACTTATGAGGAAAAGAAGCATCCACACTGGCATTAGTTAGCCTGACCAGTCAGCCCTAGGCTTCCTTATGGGAAGCATTGGGTCTGGGAACTCTTCTATTCAAATAACCCCACCCCCTGAGAATTCTAACCGAGCCAATCAGCGCTGAGCAGCGTACGTCACACACCACAACGTCCAGTTTCTCATAAACAATGAAGAGTTTGCCGCAGCTCTTTCCTCTGTTCTGAATGACTTGAACTTGTCTTTAAAACAACAAGTAGAAGCACTGAAAGCCTTTCTTCTAAACAAAGATGTTTGCACCATTGCCAGACATCATTTTTGACTACAGCTAAAATACTACAGCGTTGCGAGGTACAGTCAGCATTTTTCCTTTTTTCTGATTTTTGAGCTGGCTAGTCCCGCCCCACATATGCCTCGCTGCCTGTTAGAAGCCAGACTAGTTCTCTGTGTTGAACTAAACAGAGAATGAGTCTGGCAGGCCAGGCTAGGAGTTAGCAAGAGGTCTAAAAATGTTATTTTATGGTAGTAAGGGCATGGATGGGTGTTCTTGTAGCAGCAATAATAGAAAGAACTTATGCAGCATTTAACACTTTTTTTTTCAAGGAATATCCATCTGGACTGGTCTCTTGTCTAACCAACAATAAAAAGGATGCAAAAGGGGTGGATTCTGCACTGGTCACGTTCACCTTGATGTTAAACCGGATGACAATCAGGCTTTCCCAGGACTGGGTCAGAACAAAGAGCTGCTGAGGAATGCATGGCTCCTGGTAGAGTCCCCATCATCTGAGCCCTTCACCAATAAAGACTAACAATCTAATAAGAACTGTAGAGAACTCTATGACTGCACGGTTCTGATACTAAAGATGTTCTTTAGCAGGTCATAAAACCACAGAGCAGCTAATTAATAATCAGCACAGACAGCTGACTGAGTAACAACAAAATGTTAATGAGACAATCAAACCAATCAATAATTAATCAGCTGGAACAGGACTAATTAACTTCCAAGGACCCGGCTCAAAGACGATATGACAAACTCATTCAGGTGGGTCAGAACTTCTCATCCTGAAGATCACATCTAGATCAGCTGGACACATATTGGACAGATTTGTGTTTTTACTCCATTTGTTCTGTTTTGTGATGGCTGATCTGGGTCTTTGGGTCACAGAAGGAGAAACCAGCAGAATGTGACAGCTGCCTCCTCCTGTTTCACAACAGAGCAGAACTTCACCCTGCGGTTCTGATTTTCTGGAGCTCAAAGCAAAAGCTTGACTAAAATCCTTAGAATCACAGTCCTGCGTACAGTAAATCCAACTCATGGAGCTCACTCAGTCTTTATTTTTGTTTTAACTCCAGTTTTCAGTTGGATGCATGTGTGTCTGTGCTGTTTAAAGAACTTTCTGGTAACGGAAATAGATCAGATGCAAGTATATATATATATATATATATATATATATATATATATATATATATACATATATATCGCGGAGGGTGCTTGAGCACCTGCCCCTTTCGTCCGAAGTGCCCAAAGTGCCCTTTTTCCGGTCGTTCGTCATATTTTACCGTACAAAACTGTTATACTGTGATACATATCAGGCACTAGGACCATGCGGAGGCAGCCACCACAAGCTGAAGCCTATTTTCCCTTAGACCCGCCTACAAGCTCACTGATTGGCTCTGCCGCATCATACTAACGTGTGATTGGTTGTCCCTGCTATCGCTCTACCTTGCAGCCATGGAGAAGACAGACCGGTGTTTTGCCTGCGGGCAGTAGTCTGCGTTCGTCTACCTGTAAGTTTTTTTTCTGCCTGCTTCACGTCATCTGGATGAATTTTAAAATCAGAGCTTTTGTTTACGTGCGTTTGAGTCGGTGGCTAGCGTATGTGGAGCAGTGAGGTAGCTGCATGTCTGGGACAGAAAATATGGCATGAGAGAGACTTCTCCTGAAGTGTTGAAGACACACACAACAAAGAATCACATATGTTAATATTCTCACTCTAGATTCTCCGGGTCATAACTTCTGAATTACTAATCGAATAAAAATAATTCAAAACGGTTTCTAGAAACTACTCTGATCACTCCTCCTCTCCATATCCTGATGAGTCGTTAACCTCTATTGAGTCGTTGTGTTGATTAGATGCAGGAAGGTGTGACCTAGACTGAAACTGCTTAGGAATGATATTCAAATCTGCATCATTGGTACTGGAAAGGTGAAATCTAAGCCCCTCCCCAATTTAAAGTGGGGTTTTCACGTTTGACATAGATAGCTTATTTTACTCCACTCCCCATCTATCTTGTCTGTCCTGTCTTTTGTTTTGCAAAAGCACTTCTTTTCAGACTTTGTCATCTTCAAAGAGGTGTCCCTTGTCCTTCAGGTGAAGGTGGACTGCAGAGTTTTGACCTGAAGAGGTAGCTCTCCTGTGTTGTGTTATGTTCTTGTGTAATTGTTGTTTAGTTTCTTTAATGGAAAGATCTGCCTTTAACCATTGAACCACTGGCTGTTCGGGTGCTGCTGCTGTCATTGCGGGAAAATGCACAGTGTTGGATAAGTCGTCTCTTTTTGTGTCTCTGTCTGTGCTGACGGGGCTGAATGTGCTGGACGTCTCACGGCAGTGATGCACCTTTAGCACAAAATGCGGACCTTCTTGGAGCACGTGTCTGACGTATCGGTTGTAGCTGCGCTGGGCATGGACTGTGGATGGCTGATGTGGGAGGGACAGATATTTTTTTTTAGAACTCAGAGATTTCAACTAATGAATGACCCGAAAAACTACCAGTGCGCACCGCCTAGAAAAAAAAGTATTTAAAAAAAGTATGCTGCAAGGTCAGAGAGCTTGAAGTGCATGTTGCTGCAAACCAAACCCACTTAAAGCACAGCTTTCAGTCCATGTATTCAGACATCAGTCCATGTATTCAGACATCAGTCCATATATTCAGACTTTCAGTCCATGTATCCATACTTTCAGTCCATATATTCTGGAATAAATATATAATAATTTCCTGAACGGCATGCCATAGTATGTATGTATGTATGTATGTATGTATGTATGTATGTATGTATGTATGTATGTGTGTGTGTGTGTGTGTGTGTGTATATATATATATATATATATATATACGATGAGGCTTACATTTCCAGCAGATCTGCTGGAATTGTAAGCCCTCCTCATCGTTTGCCGTCAGCCTCTCCAGCCATTGACACTTCTCTGTATTGCTGATCCTCGCTTAAGATCAAGCCCAGATATCGCTGACTCACCATTTACAGCTCTCCCTAAGTTCCCGTTTTGATTATAAAATAAATTGTATTTAAAATGCGGCTGGCTCATAGCTGCCTGGGGGGGGGGGGGTTGCCTGTGACTGATTCTGCAACAACTGATTGACGAACCAACCAGACAGTGTGGTGGTGGACAATGACATTTGACCTCCTGACAATGGAGAACAAATGTTGTTGACACTTGATTGGTTAGGAGGTCAGTGTTACGCAGGTCAGCCAGCAGATGCATCACACATAAACATCAACACATGTACAAACACACACACACACACACACACACACACACACACACACACACACACACACACACACACACACACACACACACACACTCCATCTGGTAAAACAAAGCCAGTTTGTGTACATAAATCTGACACTCAACAGTTAAATTGTAAGCCGAGAAGCGAAGAACCAAACAGCTCATTAAGGAAACAACAGAGCTGCAGACCATCTGCTCAGCTGACCCGGTTCAGGACGGTTCTGTTCCTCTCGGTGGGGAGGAGATATTTACTGTTAAGAGTCCGACTTCCCAGCAGCTTCACCACAACACTGTATAAATCTTCTTTAAATGCAGCAGGGATGACTCATTGCATGTGTGTGTGTGTGTGTGTGTGTGTGTGTGTGTGTGTGTGTGTGTGTGTGTGTGTGTGTGTGTGTGTGCTGCAGCATTCCAACCAGCCCATTTCTCTCCGTGTTTGAGTTTGGCAGGTGAAGCAGGAGGAGATGAATTGTGCCCTGTGCCTCTGAGAACTGTTTAATAAACATTTTTATTTGCTCCTTTCACGCGGTGTGTGTGAACAAGGCGGGCGGCGGTAACGCCTGAACATAGCACCATCAGCACCAAATCCTCATCAAGCACATTGCCGCCAAGCGCTGGCCATGCTGCCAGCAGACAAACAGGATTTAATTCACCTCCAGGGCCAATAACGCCTTAAAGCAGAGACATATTATGAGAAACGAAGTTCATGGGCAGCAGTTTAAGCTGATTTTCTACAGGAAACACCACATGCAGCCGAATGAAGCAATTAAAGAGTGAAAAGACAAATCAAGGACACCTCGGAAAGTTTCTACTGCTGGATGAGCGCTTTTTAAAAACGTGTGTGCAGAACTCCGTTGGAATAAAATAAAATTGACTTTGTGTCAGTGGCATTGTGCCAGTCAGTCACTTAGCGCCTCCCTCGGCCTCTCAGACAAGGTTTACCTCCTCTTCATCCTCCTCACTAACTCTACAGCTTTATTTGTTTTCAAGTGATTTTCTTTTTGACTGTTGTCTGAAGGACAAACGCTTTAAATGACTCCTGAACCCAAACGCTTTGGACCAACTTCCCCAGTCATAACATTTCACAATAAGATAAAACGATTTACTGCCACCCATGCAAATGTTATCAAAACAACACAAAAAACATTATGAGCAGAAATGCACAATGTTCCCTCAAAATAAATGGTACATGGTCTGTATTTGTATAGTGCTTTCTTTGGTTCTACAACCCCCCAAGGCTCTTCACAACACAGCCAGTCGTTCACCCATTCACACACTGGTGGAGATGAGCTACGATGTAGCCACAGCTGCCCTAGGGCACATTGATGGAAGCGAGACTGCAGAGCAGTGGTGCCACCGGTCCCTCCAACCACAGCAGGCAAGGTGGGTTAAGTGTTTTTTGGGTAAGTCAGTGGGTGTGGCAAGATGGCGCCAGCGTGTTCGGCAAGCCGTCTGCTGTTCTCTATTTTTTTAATTTTTTCGCTGTTCTTGTGTTTTGTGGTTAATGTTGGGACTGCTATCCTGACTTATGACCGTGCCAACCTCCTGGATTTTCGTTCGCCTTGGCTCCCTGGCCAGGATTACCACCACTACCATCGCGAGACCCTGCAAATGCTGCGCTCTACTATTCCAGCCTCTCTGTGGAGAATCCCCGGTCCGTTGTGGTTCAGGAAGCGGCGCCGTCGGCGTGGTAAGCGTGGTGGCTGTCTGGTCCGTGTGCGAGCTGAGCTGGCACGCACCTCGGGATTCATGCAGTCTCGAATGGGTGTGCCGGCTCGATGCCGCTCTGTGAGGTGTTACCTGGAGTCTGTGGACCGGCGGCTCTTCTCCGCTCCCGGCTCTGCCTCTGGCCTCTGCGCTGCGTCCTCGTCTCACCCTGCTCCGTCTCCCTGCTGGTGCCACCGTGGTGTGGATTTCTCAAACATTCGGGTTCTGAAGCACATCTCTTCTCATACACCCAGGTTGGATCCAGTACCGCCGTACAGGTTTGCCCTGATGAATACTCGCTCTCTTGGCAATAAATCATTCATTATTAAGGATTATTTTATTGACAATAACCTGGATTTCCTTCTCATAACGGAATCTTGGATTGCTCCTGATGATTTAGCCACTATTTCTGAAACTTTACCTGCTGACTGTGCATATTTTAATAATCCAAGAACAACTGGTCGTGGTGGTGGTCTTTTGACCATCTTCAAACGGACTATTGTCTGTAAACCCATCACCTTCCCTGATTTTACCAGCTTTGAGTTAACTGCCTTTGAACTGTGTTCTTCACCTCCCGTTCTCTGTGCCTTGCTGTACCGTCCTCCAAAATACAGCAGAGACTTTATAACCCAGTTTTCTGATATTTTATCTGATATCTGTTCACACTATGAATGTGTTCTTATCTTAGGTGATTTTAATATTCATGTTTGCTGCCCTGAGAAGCCTCTTGTGGGAGAATTTTTAAATGTTATTGACTCTTTTGGCCTGACCCAGTTGGTTAATATGCCAACACATGAACGCTCTCACATCTTGGACTTGGTTCTCACTCATGGCTTGAAGATCACTGACATGTTTGTTGATGCTGTCCATATTTCAGATCATTTCCCGGTTTTGTTTCGCCTTCATAGATCCAATGCCTCTTTAATTAATTTAATGCCTGCTCGCAGAGCCCGATCTTTTACACCATCTACTGCAACAGAATTCTGTACTTTATTCACTGATCTTGTTTCCACTTTGCCGGTGTTTTCTAGCACTGATGATTTGTTGCACTTTTTTCGATCTTCCTGCCTTACTGTGCTAGATCAGATAGCCCCTATGAGAACTAGACGCTCTAAAGTTCGGTCGGATCCCTGGATCAGTGCAACTACCAGATCTGTCAGGCGTGAGTGCAGAAGAGCCGAGCGTAGATGGAAAAAGGATAAGCTTCAGATTTCATACCAAATAATGATAGATACCTGGGCTCGTTACCAGAAAGTAGTTAAAGATGCCCGTAATAAATTCTTTTCAAATATTATTACTGCATCCTTTGGCAACCAGCGTGTCCTGTATCAGACCCTCAATGCTGTTCTTTCAGCCAGTGACCACCACTCTCTTACTACCTCGGATGCTCAATGCACTCAATTTTTGAAATTTTTTCTTGGAAAAATTGCTAGTATCCGGGCTCAGATTAGTTCTCCCTATGTCACTAGTCGTCCTGAACCCATTCGGCTTCGGTCTCTGGATAACTTTGACTTGCTTTCTTTGTCCTCTCTTGAGAACCTCCTGTCTGCCTTGAAGCCGTCAGGTTCTCCGGTTGACCCTGTTCCTCCACACCTCCTTAAAGAGACATATTCTGTCACTGGCCCCCTTATGCTGAGCATTATTAACAACAGCCTATCCACTGGTGTTGTACCCCGTGCTTTTAAACATGCAGTAGTTCAACCCGTTCTGAAGAAGCCTGGCCTTGACACCTCTGTTATGAGTAATTTTCGCCCGATCTCCAAGCTTCCATTTTTATCAAAACTGTTAGAGCGTGCTGTTTTTAACCAAATTATGTCTCATCTAGATGATCATGGTTTAATGGATCCCTTCCAGTCAGGCTTCCGATCCCTCCATAGCACCGAGTCAGCTCATCTTCGTGTTTTTAATGACATTTTATTAACCCTTGACTCTGGTTCTAATGTATTGCTGGTTTTATTGGATCTGTCGGCTGCTTTCGATACGGTTGATCATGCTATTCTGCTGACTCGGCTGAACCAGCTGGTCGGCATCCAGGGGACTGCCTTAGACTGGTTTAGGTCCTACTTCTGTGACCGCACCTTTAATGTTATGATGGGTAGTGCTGCCTCCCCCTCTGCGGCTTTGACTTGTGGTGTTCCTCAGGGCTCTATTCTTGGACCCCTTTTATTTAATTTATATATTTTGCCCCTGGGTGACATTTTTAAAAAACACCACATTGATTACCATTTTTATGCAGACGATTGCCAATTATATGCCTCTGTGAAGCCTAATGACTCCTTACTGCCCCTTGTTGAATGCTGTAATGATGTGAAGAGCTGGCTGTCAGAAAACTTTCTTTTGCTGAACGACGCTAAGACAGAGGCCATCATTTTCAGCCCTGGTACTTCTCAAAGTCCCCAACTGACCCTTCCATTTATCACAAGTGGGTTGAAAAACCGTGTCACAAACTTAGGGGTTGTGATGGACGCTAAACTAAAAATGGACATTCATGTCAACCAGGTAGTTAAGACCTGTTATTACCACCTGAGGCGTCTCTCTAAAGTTAAGCCCATTTTAAAAAGGCATCATCTTCATTCAGTTGTCCATGCATTTATTACTTCCCGTCTCGACTACTCTAACTCAGTGCTATACGGTATCTCCTCCTCCACTCTCGCTCGACTTCAGCTAGTGCAGAACGCAGCAGCTCGCTTCTTGACTGGCACCAGGCAGCGGGAACACATCACACCGGTTTTAGCAAATCTTCATTGGCTCCCCATCCATCTCCGGATAGAGTTTAAGATCCTGGTTTTTGTGTTTAAATCCCTAAATAACTTAGCACCTGGCTACTTGTCTGAGCTCATTCACCCATATGTCCCTACAAGATCCCTCCGATCAGCTGACCAACACCTCCTACATGTCCCTAGCTCTCGCTGTAAGTCCCGCGGGGAGCGCGCCTTTTCAGTTTGTGCACCGAAGCTCTGGAACCACTTGCCCCTCCCGATCAGACTCTCTTCCTCTCTTTCCCTTTTTAAGTCTCGTTTAAAAACTCACTTTTATTCTCTGGCTTTTAATTCTGTCTAACTTATTCCCTTTCTACCTTTCCTTTTAGGGTTGGATTACTTGATTTTAATGGATTTAGTTTTTATTTTTGATTGTTTTTATTGTGTGTTTTGTTCAGCACTTTGGTCGGCTCTCATGCCGTGTTTAAATGTGCTATATAAATAAAATTGGTATGGTAAGAACGCAACAGCAGCCCTCTCTGGCAGGTGTTGGGATTGAACCTGCAACCTTCCAATTACTGGAGAAGCCACTTCTACTGTCTGAGCTGTTTGTATTTAACCCTCTGGAGGCAGCTAGGCGTTGCAGCTTTGCAACGTTAAAACCTACCTACCTGGGGCATCATTTATGAAGCTTGCCTACGTACAAAACGGGGTCGGAAAACTGCGTAAGCAACTTTCCACACAAACTTTGGGATTTATGAAAGAAAAGTTAGCGGAAAATGTGCGCAACTTTAAGTTGACTAAGGACCTGGCTTATGCACATTTTGGACATGGAGAGCACCTGCAGTGCTGCTGCTGAGAAGGATACAATTATGAAATCCTGCAGCATTATCACTTGTACTGCTTCGTCTTCACACAGAACAAGACCCCCCACACTCACACATGCGCACACACACATGCGCTCACACTCACACAAACATGCGCGCCTACATACACACACACAGCCTGAAGCACAGAATACGGAATGCAGAAAATCAGCAGGGGGACAGATTCAGACAGAATGTCATGCATCTGTGACAGGGTGTCCTGTCACTGTGGCCCGATTGATCATGCGCCCTGGCTATTTGAACAAGGGAGATCTATGTTTGGCTGACTGGTTAGCGCGTGTCACTTTCACCTGGGAGTTTGGGGATCGAATCCTGGTCGGATCTTTTTTTTTTTATGTCCGCCACAGATCTCTCTGAAGAACTCAGCATTGACGGCTTCAGCAACGCTGTGCCACTCCATGGATTTTCTCCTATTTGTTTTGCAAAAGCACTTCCTTTCATTTCTCCACCTCACCCACAAGTACTTCAATTTCTACTTGTGAAATAGCGCTTCCTTGATCTGCGGTCGTGATCAAAATGCTGCAACAAGCCGGCTTATGTATATGCATGAGGTCCACAAGGCACTTTGCATTGACTATTTATGGCAGTAAGTGGGCATGTTGAGGACTAAAAAGCAGCTGAGAACCTTTCTAGATAGTCTCCGATTTATGAAGCGGAGATTGCATGCAGCTGTGAGTACTCCATGTTTGATAGATCACAAACCTACTTGGCGTAAGTACATTTTTTTTTGCTGAGGTTAAGTACAGTTTTAAGAGACCCCTGGTTACTCCACATATGTATTTCATGAGCATTTTTAAACTCAGAAGTAGTCCTGAAGGACTTAGTTGTTCGTCCTTTTATCAAAACTTATTTTGAGTCTGAGAGGGTTAAAAAAATCAATGAAAACAAACTAACCAGATGTTGATTTTGAAATATGGTGCAACACAATCCTTAAAAATCAGTTATGAATCTGATCCTGTCTAAAATAATGAACATCTTAGAATAATGTTTAGTTGCTCAAATGTTTCAGACAATCCAGTGAATTCTGTAACTCCGCGACACTCCTCACCTGTCTACAAGTCTTCTGACTCACACCTCAGAACAAACGTCTCGGGCCTGATGTTTCAGTTCCTTCCACAGATGTTTACTAGGATCTAGATAAAGGCTCATAGAAAGCCACATCAGAGAGATTGGTTCTGATCCATTTTGGATGTTTTTAGCTGTGTGTTTGGCTCATGAGAACCTGTAATTGAGACCAAGCATTCTGACACTGAGAAACACATGAGCTCCAGAATGTCCTGGTAGTCTAGAGCTTTCATTTGACTCTGAACAGATTCAAGGTGCTGATGAACCTTGACCTTGAAGCTCTGGTTTCTTTAGATATAACCAGTGAAATCAGTCTGCTCCAGTGATACTCACTCCTGGTCCTGGAGAGCTGGCATCCAGCATGTTTTAGTTTTAACTCTGCTTCAACACACCTGAGTTCAGTTTGGAAGTGATTAACACACTTCTGAAGAGCTTGATGAACTGCTGCACAAGTGATTCAACCACTGAATTAGGTGTGTTGGAGTAGAGAACCAAAAAATATATAAGAACATGCTGGATTCTGGCTCTGCAGAACCAGGAGTGAGTACCGCCAGTCTGCTCAGTTTGTCATCAGTTCTCTTCCCGTGTCCACATCCAAGGAGGTTGTCCTCTAGGTGTTAAATGTCTGAACAATCTGTCAAGCTAGAGTCAGGCGCACCAAGCTTTTAGCCTTTAGGTGCTAGGAGATGGTCTTCTATCCACCGTCAACATGCAAGTCACCTCATCTTTCTAATATCCTGAGACAGCTTTGTCCTGAGCTTCCTGTGATCCAGGTTCAGAGTGGTACACCCACCTGTATTGTGGACAATACAACAAACTGAGGACACGAGTGATGCTGATTACTGGACACTGAAGTTTAAAGTGTTGCTGTGGTCAGTCTACAGCTCTTCCAGATGTTCCACCTCTGTAGTCCCGACCAGTTTGCTAGTTTTTTCGGTTAAATCAGTTTTTCATTTTTTTTAAAGTTTTTGTATTACTTTTTCAGTTTTAAGTCACTTCAGAGTCAACTTGTTTTTCTTTAAACAGCCTAGCACCACAAACATTATCCATCTTTTTGAGTACATTTTCCTGATTAGTTTGCGTAAAACACACAGAAGAAGATGGATGGTGGCATTAAACCACCAGGACTTGGAAAATCTGTCTGGCAAGAAACCAAAGTCACCTGTGAATATTGTGTAAGTGCTGTAAAATCGCCTCAGCAAATAATTATTGTATCAAGAATCACAAATAATCTTTAATGAAGCGCCTGAACTTTCAGCGAAGCTTGTTGTTGCACTGAGAAAAGCCGGCTCGTAAAACACAACCTTCAGCTAAAGGTCAACGCCGTAAAATATTTTCAAAACTCAACCAATTACAGTTAATAAGTCACTTTCTGTCTGATAAAACTGGCCTCTTTCACACAGACAGTCTTTAATTACAGGATGTTTTGGATTCCCTCGTTATTTTTATTTTTACTGCACAAACTTTAATAAAAAGACCCAAATTCCCTTCAGTGTTGAGTGTTTCTGTGGGTGGACAGCCAGCTGTCAAGTCAGAGCACAAATAAAACCAGAGACAGTCACTTCAACTGGTATCAGTCCAAAGATAATTCAATTAAAGAAGATTGTTATTTTGTCATGTAGGTTTTTGGGGAGAGAAAGTATGCCAATTAATAGAGACTGATAGAGACTATATGCCTTAATTCATTATATTAAGCTGACACTAATGACTTTATGCAGGAAAATCACAACTCCAGATGTTATGTTTGATATTAATCTGAGTTGTTTTGTGGAATTGAGCATCAGCTGATACTTAGTGAGAATCTTTTGTTTGTGAGCAGCTCTCCGTTGTGTTTCGTTCAGACTCTCTGGAGATGTGGGGCTGAAAAGCTGCCTGGATTATATTTAAATGGATTTTAGCACCCAAACCTTCAGTTTTCAGGGATCAGATTTATGTTTGCATGCATTTTAATCCTTTTCACGATCTTTCAAAAGAACATCGGGAGACTGATCTTGTTGGATTTTGCAATAATCTCATTGGTTGTTTTTCTCTGTACACAATCTCATTCATGAACAAAGTCACATGATTAAAAAAAGCTCCTTATTCACTGGGAACAGGTCGTTTATCTCTACTAATCATGATCAATGCATTTGCCTTCAGCAAGCAGACACTCTTTCTCCCGGGATGAATTTGAGTTTTTTTTATTCTAATGTGGTCTGTACACTCCTGCTCAGTCCATTCATTAACTGATATGAAGACGTATCACCGTCACAACGCCGGAGGAAGAAATCCAACATGTGAACATAATGACCAGGCTTTCTACTCATGGGACCAGGTTTAGTTTTATCTATTCTAGTTTTTATCTATTTACTCAGGCAATAGCTTTTTAAAATGCATATGAAAGTGGGAACTTAAGTCTAATTTTATTTTAATTTGCCTTTGGAAAAAAAAGGTCAATATGCGATGAATGTATTGCACAGCAGACTAACACTTTACTAAAATGAACTTTCATTGCTTGTTCTTAAATACCTGAGAATAAATGGGACTGTTGATTGGCGCAGATGTAATTCCTGTGTTTGGTTTCTTGCTAAACTTATTTTGCTGCATGTTTAAGACATAGACTGCCACTGATCATGTGCGGTAATAACATGTTTGAATCCATCCTGTAGTGTTTAACTCAAACAATCAAATTCTGAATAAAAGATATTTTATCTCTTGTGAAACAGTGACGCTAAAACATCCCGATTGCAATTGTCACCATGCCTGAGCTCTAGAAATGTTGGGCTGAAAATGTCATCAATGAAAAAGCATCAAATAATTAGGTCTTGATTAAGGTGTTAAAAAATGTAAGGATTGAACACAAATCAGGAAGACGAGAATTATAACAACTAACGGAACAATATGCCAGATAGGTAAATGTCCAATTGGTTTACATCAAATGGGCGGGGCTTCCAGAGCAAGCCACAGAGGGCTTTTGAGTTTGTTTTCTTAAAATTCAAAAATACTTAATTGATTGCAGAGGGAAATAAAATATGGATCCCAGAGGAATTAACTTAAACTGGCCTAAATTAAATTAGAAATAAAATTAGGCTTCATCTTCCAGGTTTGTCCATATCAGCGATCCAAACGTGGAAAAGCAATCCTCTCTTTAATGTTTATTAAGCCCCTTCATTGTTGTGATCGAAATAGGTCTGATACAAAAAGAGCAGTGCACAGTTCAGACCAAACAAATCAATCCCACTCCGACCTCTACTTCTTTGTACTCAAATCCATGTCTTTTAGGAGTTTTCTGTCCTTCTGTTCAGGCGAGGTATCGATGGGTTTCTAATTACGTTCACATTCACATCACCTGTCTTTAAACGTTCTCACATTTCTGTTGTCTTCCTTCTTCTTCTGTTGTCTGACATGAGCTGTACCATACCACACCACCCATGGAAACTGCTCCGCTGAGCAAAAATGGACTTTAAAGGGATCATTTGCAACTTGTTCATATTTTTAAATACTTTTCTTGAGCCAGTATGTTGACCCTTTACAGGGTTAATGAAAGGCCACTGAGACCCCACCACCCCCTGTGACCAGAATATCACACTTCAGAGTTGGGTCCTACTTTACTTCTTTGCAGTAAAGTCCAGGTGAGGGAAACAATTCTGACCTTATCCGTAACTTTAATAATCAGATGTTTGGGGATGATGTAACTGAGTCAGTCTGACCTTCTGGGCTTTAAATGGGGGCATGGGGACCTACACATCCACCCGCAGCCCAACAGGGTTCCCACAGCTGTCTGCTGGACTGTATGATCATATTAACTCAGTGTCTAGAATATTCTGCTTCGGTCTGGAGTCCTTATGCCACTTTGAGTAGATGTTACCAGAAACATCATCCAAGTTTCTCAGTCGGCATTCGGCAGTCTCAGTCGAAACTATTTTTATTCACAGTACTGAGAAAGGAGAACATCTATAGCTACAGCAGTTTCTGCACAGTCCCTTTGTTAAGATGAATGCTCTTTTGTTCTAGGGGTGGATGATGTAGCCTTAGAATTATGACATTTCACAATATGTATAAAAACAATGGGAAAACTATACAAGCACATATTTTATCAGCAAGAGCAGTTTGTAGTGCTTACTTGTGCAAATGAGGTGCATTTTTCATGTTTTTTTGTTTATGATCTATTTGTCTAAGATGACAGTGTGAATCTACTGATACAGTCATCTGCATAACACACCGTCAGCTAATTAATCATTATCACTGGAGAAAATAAATGTTGTGACATCATTTATTTTGCAATGTGACAGTTAAATCATGTGATGTCATTTATATTTTGACATCACGTGAATATATCGCGGACACAATAGCACAACCATATTTCTTTATATTTTACATCTTTAGAGACATAAATGAGGCCTGATGGCAATGCTGAGGACTCTGAAACAAGACATGGAAGTCAGATAAGTTTTCTGACTCAGTCTGAAGTGAAGGAAACTTCATCAAGAAGCAGAGCGGAACATGAAGCAGCAGCGATATAAAAACAGTCTCCTCGCCTCAGCAAGCAGCAGAACAAAAACAGAGCTCAGGTTCTGGTCTGTTTACTGTGGGGGATTATCTCTTCTCTGCGTTCTCTTCCTCTGAGGAGAAGGAGGTGGAGAAGGAAGCTCTTCACTTGGCTCCAAATGAAGAATATAACAAAGCCTCCAGTTATCTGAGGATATTTTTTACCGGGATCAGGAATCTGCACTTGTCACGTTGAAACCAGAATAAAGCCTAAACAAGAACATTTTGGACTAAAAGAAACAAAGAAAAAAAATTCTGTTCCCAGATTTTACCAGGAAATAACTGGAAGAAGACATGAGATGCTTGTATCCACATGCGAGAGACAGAGTGAATCCAGAACTTAGCTGCCACCGTTAATAATAATGATAATAATAATAATAATAATAATAATAATAATAATAATAATAATAATAATAATAATAATAATAATAATACATTTTATTTTAAAGCACCTTTCTGGTCACTCAAGGACACTGTACAGAATAAAAACACAAATCATTCAGTAAGTAAACATACGTAAACATGAACAAACAAGGCACTCTAAAATTCAAAGCTAATAAGTGGTTATGAAGAGGGGAGTTTTGAGTTGTTTTTTGAATGAGTTAATCTTCTTGATGAGAGGGGGAAGGGAGATCCAGAGTTTGGGAGCGGTGCAGCTGAAGGCTCTACCCCCCATGGGGCTGAGACGAAAGGAGGGCACAGAGAGATGAATGGAGGAGGAGGAGGACCTGAGGGAAAGGGACGAGGTGACGATGTGAACGAGATCTGTGAGGTAGTAAGGGGCGAGGTTAAGGATGGCCTTGAAGGTGAGAAGGAGAATCTTGTAGTAAATCCTGGTGTGCAGTGGTAGCCAATGGAGTTGTTTGAGGATGGGGGTGATGTGATGAGAGATGGGAGTTTTAGTAATGATGCGTGCTGCTGCATTCTGAACCAACTGGAGCTTACAGAGGGTTTTCTGAGGGAGGCCTGAGAGAAGAGAGTTGCAATACTCGATAAGTGATGTAACCAGACTATGGACAAGAATAGAAGTAGAGTGGACATCAAGGGAGGGGCGAAGACGATTAATGTTACGAAGATGGAAATAAGCTGACCGTGCGATGCTATTGATATGAGATTGGAAGGATAGTGTGCTGTCTAGGATGACACCCAGACTCTTGACCTGGGGAGAGGGGGGAACTGAAGTATTATCAACAGTGAGAGAGAAACAGTCAAATTTTGAGAGGGTGTTCTTGGTACCAACCAAAAGAAGTTCTGTTTTGTCTGTATTTAATTTCAGGAAGTTCGAACTGAACCAGGATTTTATTTCTTGATGGCAGGTGATGAGGGAGGAGGGAGGAAGTGCAGAATTTGGTTTACTAGACAAATAGAGCTGGGTGTCATCTGCAAAGCAGTGAAAATGAATATTGAATCTGCGGAAGATATTGCCAAGGGGAAGGATGTATAGAATGAAAAGGAGGGGCCCCAGGGCTCTGTCCTGGGGCAAACCAGAAGAGACAGAAGAGGGCTGTGAGCGGGAGGATTTCATAGTAATGAACTGAGTGTGACCTGATAGGTAGGACTGATACCACCGAAGTGGGATGTTAGCAATGCCGATGGAAGATAACCTATGGAGGAGAATGGAATGAGATTGTGTCAAAGGCCGCACTCAGATCAAGGAGGACCAGGATGGATAGTAGACCGAAATCAGCAGCAATGAGGAGATCGTTACTTATTTTGAGGAGGGTTGTTTCTGTGCTGTGAAGTGGGCGGAAACCAGACTGGAAGGGTTCATAGAAGGAGTTTAGTGTCAGATGGGTGTGGAGCTGGGCAGCAACTAATTTTTCTAAAACTTTGGAGACAAAGGGTAGGTTGGAGATGGGGCGGAGATTAGTAAAAATGTTAGGATCCGAACCAGAGGAACGGGATGTGTGTATGAGAGTGGAGATGAGAGGGAGCAGGGAGGGCAGGCAGGATTTAACCAAGGTCGTGGGAAGGGGGTCGAGAAGGCAGGCAGAAGGCTTTGACTTGTGGATAATATCTGATATCGCAGAATCACTGGGAAGTTGGAAAATGGAAAATAACTGTGTTGGTTCGGGAGGATCATATGGGGAGGTAGGGGGGATGCTTTGGTTGACTGCACGGTGAATGTTTATTATTTTTTTGTTGAAGAACTGAAGAAGGGCATTACACGTAGCAGTAGAGCACATGTGTGGGGGCAGAGTATCGGATGGCCGGTGAATTTAATTGATAATGGAGTACAATGACTTAGTGTTGCCTCGATTGGAGTTGATTAGACAGGAGTAATACTGTTGTTTGGTTAGTATAATTAAGTCCTTATACTGAGTCATATGATTTTCATATAGTTCTTTGTGAATGGTGAGACCAGTTTTTCTGCAGAGGCGTTCAAGCTGCCTGGATTTGGTTTTCAGCGTCCGGAGTTGAGGGGAAAACCAGGGAGCAGACTGACAGAAAGTAACATAACGGGTTTTAACTGGAGCAAGGGAGTTTAAAATGTGAGCTAACTGGTCATTGTAGAGAGCAGCCAGTTCATCAGGAGAGGAGAAATTGTCCGGTAGCTGAATATTATCAATATAGGAGGATGAAGTGTCGATATTGATGTCCTTTATATTCCTAAAAGAAATGAGCCGGGTTGGTTTGGTAAAAGAAAGCTGGGTTACAATATTGAAAGAAATAAAATAGTGATCAGTGATGTGGAGATCATCAGCTGCAGAGCTAAGAGGGGTGAGACCAGAGCAGCACAGCAGATCCAGGCAGTGTCCTTTGGAGTGAGTTGGAAAGTTGATGTGCTGATTAAATCCAAGGCTATCCAGGCAGGATGAAAAGTCTTTGGTGAGAGGAAGATCACTGTTGTCCATGTGTTTGTTAAAATCTCCAAGCACTATTACATTAGATGAGAGTGTAGATAAATGAGTGAGCAGTACTGAGACTTCTGACCGAAAGTCTTTGTGAGGTTTAGGGGGGTGGTAGATTAATCCAATGATAGTGGGGGTAGGTCCATTAAGTTTAAAAACCAAATAATCAAAGGAATTAAAATCAGAGACAGACACTGGCAAAACTTTCCAATTCTCGCGATAGATTATCGCGAGACCTCCTCCGCGAGAACCGCGTGGTTTGGTGAGGTTAACAAACCCGGGGGGAGTAGCGTCGTTGAGCTGGGAGAAATCAGCTGGCTGCTGCCAAGTTTCGCAAAGGCACGTGAAGTCGATTCCGCAGTCCTTGATGAGATTGTGAATGAGATGACCTTTCCTAGTGAGAGGGCGGATGTTGAGAAGGCCGAAGTTGACGGTGGTGCTGTCACATCCATGAGCGTTAGCTGTCCTGGCGAGGCTGGCTAACGAGGAGTGATCAGCTGTTCGGCGGTATGAGTTCCTGTGAGGACGACGGCGAGTGGTGTACCAGAAAGAATTGATTGAAGCAGAGTTGTGGTAGTGGAATTTCCTGCGTGAGCCTCAGTGGACATATCTCCGACGGAGAAGATGAGAGATGTCCGGGTCGAGATGCAGTGAAGCCGGTGGAGATCCAGGGCGGTGGCGAATCCTGAGAAGCTCAGCGGCAGTGTACTGGAGGAAGCCAGCAGCAGGTCAGTGGAAGATGAATGATAAAATCCAGATGAGTGCGGACCACACGTGAATAGCGTTGGTCCACATAATAGCGGTTAGGATTGATTACTGGGCCATTCCCATCTGTACCGGGTCGGCCCGGGCCGGGTAGCCCCAGTCGGCCCCAGCTTGGCCCGGTTGATTCCACACATCCTTGTCTTAAGCCCATGTGGGCTGATTCTACCCACCAATCAGAGGCTTGCTCTAATGGAAGGTGTGAATTTGCTGTCAGCAGTGGGTGTGTTGGCCCTGGTCGGCCTGAAGCAGACCCCCTCGAGAAGAGGGCTGAGAATGAGCCTTGGTTGGCCCGGAAAAATACCAGGCCACCCAGATATGTAAACAACCTACGCTACCCGGCCCGGGCCGACCCGGTACAGATGGGAATGGCCCAATAGATATCCACAAACCAGTCAACAATCCGATAGTGTCAGTCCAACATATACAATCAAATAAAATCAAAGCTTACCGGTGAGCAGCGGCAGCAAAACATGCCAGCGTTCACTCATTCCGGAGTGGGTTAGGGTTAGTTTCAAAATAGTTTCTGATGCAGAATCTGTAGCATATAGCAAAAATTAAATATTTACTTCTGTAATTAAATTAAATAAGACAAAGCTATAAGACATGAATAATGACAACACTCCCCCAAACAAAATCAATAGCTCACAAAGTGTTAGAAGCACATGCAAATTCCTATTAATGTGAGGCTCTCACCTACTTGGCAATAAAACACGTTTCTGATTCTTAATGAATGAGTTTTCACATGACATTTAAAAACAGAAAGAGAAGGGCTGTGGGACATCCAAAGGTATAGTTCCACATTTTAAAGGTCACTCGAACAAAAACATGATCTCCTATGAGCTTACGCTCCGAGAACAGGAGCAGGTACATAAAGCTGTGGCAGGGGCAGTACTGGGTGAGACCATGTGGGCTTTAAAAGCAAATAGAAGAACTTTTAAAGGAAGAGAAGAAACAAGCCACCAGTGGACCAAGGCTAAAGCTAGAGGCAAGTTTTCATATTTCTCTGTGCCAGTTAAAAGACTTTGTATCGTCTGAAGTTGGATGATGGATGTCAGTCGTATCCCGTGGTGTATTACAGTAAGAGTGGTGTGAAAGGTCAAGCTTCTTTGGTCCAAACGGGGGCAGATACAACAAGAAAAACCTGATCCACACAAGAGATGATGCATAGTCACTGAGGCTGACAAGTTGTGAACCACCCCAGGGCCACAGCTCTCATGCCACTCACTGCTCCAAGTAAGAAATTGCAATAACTCTAAATGCATAAGAACAGAATCAGAAAGTCTAACTGGACTAATTCTATGCTGTGTGAAGAGTGTAAGTTGGGTTGAACTATTTTGCTCTTCTCGAAAACGTCACCAGCTAATTGTAAACAATATGAAGACATTTGCTGTAGTCGCTGGTATAAATGACTAGTGAGTCAATCTGGCATTCCCATTTCAGGAAATGGAGGTGCTGAGGAGAGAGGCAGATGGCAGGAGTTGTAGTCTTAATTCCTGCAAATCCAGCGATGCGACTCTACCACTGACTCCACTTCTTCTCTGTGGGAAAGCAGGCTGGAACCCCCAGAGGCGTATTGCTATCCCAACCGCTCCCCATAGGGATAGGTCAAATGTGGAGATTAATTACACCAGTGCGTGATGATGTCTGTGGGACTTTAACTTTACAGTCCTCTCACAGCAGAATCTAAACTCACAGCCTGCCGTTCACTCCCATCGCATGCAGAAAGCCCATGAGCACCCTCAGCCTGTACTTATTATCAGGAGCTACCAACATGCTACAACATGCCCTATAGGTTATAAATTGTAAGTCGCTTTGGATAAAAGCGTCTCCTAAATGAATAAACATAAATGAATAAACATAACATGCCCAAGTTAAACACCGACACACCGGTATCCGCTAATATCTCAAAGAACACCCGCCTCTGCTCCGCATACCTCACACAACATAAGAGTACGTGCTCCACCATTTCCAACTCCTCATACACACACACACACACCTCCCGTCCAGATGCATCCCAGCTAAAAACAATTGCGGGGGCCGCTATGCCCCAACCACAACCTGTCCAGAACCACCAAGCCCCCCTCTGCAAGTCACAATCAAACCCCCGAGTCCCCACCAAACGTGCCAAACCATAACAGGCTCTAACCCCTACCCCACCCCCCAGCCTCTCACCCCATAGGGCCATATCTCACCACTGAATGTTTGCTCTGCAACGTTGATGCTCTATTCTGCTGTGTAGTGGAGCTGCTAATGCTAACTGTTCCTGGACGTTAAACCAGCAGGGCTCATGGTGGCACAGTTGTTAGCACTGTTGCCTCACACCACGAAGGATGCAGGTTCGAAACTCGGCTGTGGCCTTTCTACGTGGAGTTGCGTGTTCTCCCCATGCATGCGTGGGTTTCCTCCGGGTACTCCGGTTTCCCCCACAGATCAGAACATGCCCTATAGGTTAGAAATTTTAAGTCGCTTTGGATAAAAGCTTCTGCCAAATAAATAAACATAAACATAAACCAACACGACCTTCCCCGTCACAAGTCAAGATGGGCGAGTCCATGAATGTTAATTTTCAACGTGATATAGATCAGACAGGCTTTTCTCATCCAAGCGTTCCCCTGTCTATTTTCTATTAGCGGCTAATGCAGGAGACGGGGTAGAAGACCATGCAGTTCACCTGCATTCCGAAAGGGTTCAAATGAAGGCAACTGGACTTGTTTGGTCTCTTGAAGATGTTTTGCTTCTCATCCAAGGAGCTTTGTCAATTCTGACACGTTTTTATTATATCATATTTTTATTCTGAGTCAAGTTTATAAACTTTCACTATCTATTGTTGCCCAATGAGGAGAAACTACCTTTAAATGCCTCTACCCCATGATGAGTCATTAGCCTCTATTGTGTGGGGATCATGCTGATAAAATGCAAGAGGGGTGTGACCTAGACTGAAACTGTTCAGGAATAAGATTCATAACTGAATTATAGGTGCTGGAAAGGTGAAACATGAGACATAGCTTCCTTTACTCCTCTGTCAAACATCCTTCTTCTCTGTCCAGAGTGTGAACTTTGTCATCTTCAAACATGTGCCCCTTTTCCCACAGTGGACTGCAGAGTCATTCGTACCCCTTTGGATTACCATGGCGTGACCTGGATGACTGAGAACATTCACCAGCATTTTGTCCTGCATGTTAAACTCGGAGTGAGTCAGACTCTTTAATAGATCTCTTAGTAAGAGTGTTTATACATTGCTGAAACAGGACTTGAATGTCATCACAGAGTAGAATTCATATGTAAATATGGATTTTTCTTAAGCTTGGACATGTAAAGATGAGCACATGCATGAATATAAATATGTGTCTGAGTTTTTCTCTATTTTCAACTACAGAAGTAAATTCACACATTTAGGAAAATAAGAAACCCCCTTACATCCTGGTACTAAGCTCAGACTCAGTAAATAAAACCAAAGTTCTGTCGTATGACTTCACTTCCTCACCAGACTCATCTAAACGGGGTTCCTACAACAGTAATCAAAGCTGTTAGTTTAGATGTTCATGCAAACAGAAACAAACAGGAAGTGAACCATCAGCTTCCTGTCTTCTTTGTTTTAAAGAGCTAAAAAATTGAAATCCAGTCAGAAAGGGATTTTTCTGGTGAATTCCTCGCTCCACATCCTGCAGACATCTTCCAGGCGGCTGATATCAGCGATGCTCCACGCTCAGCGGCGTCCACTGTTGAACTGCTCTCCATAACCAAATGATCACTTTCAAAGCAGACAGGCGTGAAGCATGACAGGCTTCTCGCTATAAATCTCAGAATCCGCCTCATCGGACCTTCCTTCTACAGAAATCCTGCTTCTAGTGCAGGAAGTGTTTGATTTTAGCAGCTCCTGAGGGGAGGCTTGAACCCCGACTCTGCTGCACAGAAACATCACCTGATTCTGCCTGGATTAGAAAACGGAGTGGATGGGTTTGGTACTGAATTTCTGCAAGGATACTTTTGTTTTGTCTTTCTTTTCGAACAACATGCACTTGTGATTTTGTTGAGGACTAAAGTTGAAAAGAAGGTGGTCTGAAAATGTAGGGCGATACTTTACATTGCCATAAGCACTTCTCGTCCCCAGAGCATGTGGGTCAACAAGGAGGTAGACCTGGTAGAACAATGTAATTAGATCCAATCAGAGATTTGCAAGAGCTACTTTATGTTCATGACTGTAATGCCTGTGTCTACAAGAACAGAGTTACTGTTAGACAAATAAATAAAAGTGAAAAAGAAGGTCTCTAGACCTCCCACAGCGTCCGCTTCCATGGCTGAATCAGCTTCATCAGTTGATGGTGAGCAGCTTGTTGGTGTTTTGGTGTGTTTTACAGATCTCATACACTCACACAGCAGGAGGTGCATTACCAATATGACACACTTGTCTCCACGGGAGGACCGTCATCTTCCTCCTCACTGATTCATGATCTCTAAACTGCCTTTCTGACTCCATTGGGAAAATAGAAGCAGGTGCGACAAGAAAAGATCCTTTTCAGTTTTAGCTGCAGAGCTCTGAAGGACAGTCTGTTGACTACTGATGATTTTTTTTGACAAATAACTCAGAACGGATTAGAGCGGTTTCTCTATCATTGCCGGCCATGAGTTCCTCATGAATGTCTCATCTGTATGTGTCCATCCTGCTGACGGAGAAGCATTTCTAAACAGTAAACAAACCTGTCTGAGCTGCAAGTAGACATGCAGATGGAAAGTATTTCCTTGATTGCAGCGAACACATAACTCCTCAGTATCTCCTGCAGACATCTCAACAGGTAAAAGACAAAGAAAAAAAAAGAAGCACAAATCACCTCCCAATGTCAGGGAGATGTGGAGGAGGAGACACAAGGAGACATGAGGTCAAAGACTAGAGACAAGAGGAAGACAGTGTCTGATAAAGAGACAAGAAATCAGGACAAGACCAGAATCACAACAGGGAAAATTGAGGTGTCTGATCAGGAGGAGAAGATAAAAGCAGGAGGAATCTCAGCTGATCTGACCTCTAAAGTCTCAGTCTGATTTTAATGATTACAAACGTTTTGTCACAAGGATTGAAAGCTGTATTGTCATCTGTGCAGAAGCACACTTTCTGCTGCAAAATGGAGTTCTTACTTTGCTCAGACTGGAGAAGAAAAGCCAAACATGTATTTTGGGGTTAATGCAGTGCTTAAACAAACTGATCTGAATATTACAAAAGGTCAAAAAAATTTGTTACAAAGACCTACCCTCCCTGATATCGCTTTGAACACCAGCAACCCCAAAATGAAACAAATGTTTAGAGACATTTTCAATATAATGCTTCCCTTTCTGTAAACCATAAAATTAACTCAAAAAGAGCAAAAAATAAAGTTGCCAAGGCCACCCCTCCCCAACCCCCAGCCACAGATGCCCCCTCTACGAAACATCGGGACCCAGCAAATTGGCATGTGCATGAAAGAAAGGCAAAAAGTAAATATGTACTACAGTACACAAAATGAGCTGCTCACAACTGAAAGGGAGATAATTGTTGATAGAGAATCTAGTCAAGATGAAGTGAGGTTGCAATCCCTAATCACAAGGTAGCAAAAAGAAAAGACTCTCCAATGAGACAAAACTGGAGAATAAAAGTAAAGCCTGGACAATGACGAGGCTGCATGACCTCATACAGGAGAAGAAAAGCAGGTGAAGACGTGAGAGTATAGACGGTCAGAAAGATGAAAAAGCTCATCTCAGGAGATAATGGTATTCACTCTGAAGTCAGGGGGGATTTCCTAGAAGATTCAGTCTTATTCCACTCATCATAGATTGTTCATGTTTGGCTTCAGAATCGAAAGTGTTGTGTTAATGAGAAGAAAAAAATGAATAACGTGTGAAGAGACCAGCATGAGGCTTAATTGCTGATCGACTGCGGCCAATTATCTGCTCTCTCAGATATTCCTGGAACTGAAAACCAAGAAGTCAATCCGTTCGCAGCAGAGTTTGATTTTCTTACTGTTTAAACTTTTTCTAAGAAATGTGTGTAAATTTTAAATCAAAATAAGCTCAAAAAGATTCTTCACCACTGTCTTTTCTTTGACTTCTTGTTTCCAGCAGCATCTCCGTACAATACTGTTAATCGACGGTGCTTCTTTTGACTGCCTTAGTCTGTTTTTGTTCCAAAAGGAAATAGTCTTTTTCATTTAATCAAAAATGTGTCAATGTTTCATTTAATCAGGAATAAAAATGTTTGTAAACCTTCAGAAAATATTAAAGGAAGTTTATTAAATGTGTTGTTTAGATTTATATATCTGGATTCCAAAAGTATGTTTTAACTAATGTGATCAATTTAAATCATAACCGAAAATCTATTTCTTCTTGCTGATTTTCAGTCTGGATAAGAAACATTTTCAGTTTGACCTCAAAATATCTAGTTGCTTAAATGTGCCAACACAAAAGTAAAGAGTTGATGGTTTTTGTGTTTAAAAGGTTTCAAGAAACTCATCTCAAGTTTCCCAATTGTTTCTCATGCAGAGTCTGTTGCATTTTGCAGAAATTAAATATTTACTCCTGTAATTAAATTAAATAAAACAAAGCTATAAAATGTGAAAAATGACAGCACCCCCCCCCCCCCCCCCCAAAAAAAAGAAGACAGACAAAACCATGTAAAATAATTTCTAATAAACTAAAAAAAATACTAAATAATTACTAAATAATTATGTCTAACCTCCGGCAGAGCTTTGACCACGTCCCGAGAGCAGTGGGGGACATTGAGTCCGAGTGGGCCTTGTTCCACTCTGCGATTGTCGAGGCGGCTGTTGCTAGCTGTGGTCGTAAGGTGGCTGGTGCCAGTCGTGGTGGCAACCCCCGTACCCGCTGGTGGACACCAGAGGTTCGGGGAGCCGTCAGGCTGAAGAAGGAGGCCTACAGGGCGTGGCTGGTCTGTGGGTCTCCGGAGGCAGCAGACAGGTACCGGATAGCCAAGCGGGGTGCAGCAGTGGCAGTTGCCGAGGCAAAATCTCGGGCGTGGGAGGAGTTTGGTGAGGCCATGGAGAAAGTCTATCGATCGGCTCCAAAGAGGTTCTGGCAAACTGTCCGGCGCCTCAGGAGAGGAAGGCAGCAACTCGCTCACACTGTTTACAGTGGGGATGGGGAGCTGCTGACGTCAACTGAGGCTATAGTCGGACGGTGGAAGGAATACTTTGAGGAGCTCCTCAATTCCACCAATGCGCATTCCGAGGAGGAACCAGAGCTGGGAGGCCTGGGGATGGACTGTCCGATCTCGGGGGCAGAAGTTGCTGAGGTAGTCAAACAACTACACAGCGGCGGAGCCCCGGGGGCGGATGAGGTTCGTCCTGGGTACCTCAAGGCTATGGATGTTGTAGGGCTGTCATGGTTGACACGTCTCTACAACATTGCGTGGTCATCGGGGGCAGTTCCTAGGGAGTGGCAGACCGGGGTGGTGGTCCCCATCTTTAAGAAGGGTGACCTGAGGGTGTGTTCCAACTATAGGGGGATCACACTCCTCAGCCTCCCTGGAAAGGTCTACGCCAAGGTACTGGAGAGGAGGGTCCGATCGATAGTTGAATCTCAGATAGAGGAGGAGCAATGTGGTTTTCGTCCTGGCCGTGGAACTGTGGACCAGCTCTATACCCTTGCAAGAGTGATGGAGGGGGCATGGGAGTTTGCCCAACCAATCCACATGTGCTTTGTGGATTTGTAGAAGGCTTATGACCGTGTCCCCAGGGGCACCCTGTGGGGGACGCTCCAGGAGTATGGGGTGGGTGGCTTTCTGTTAAGGGCCATTCAGTCCCTTTACTAGAGGAGCGTGAGTTTGGTCCGCATAGCCGGTAGTAAGTCGGACCTGTTCCCAGTGAGGGTTGGACTCCGCCAGGGCTGCCCTTTGTCACCGGTTCTGTTCATCACTTTTATGGACAGAATTTCTAGACGCAGCCGTGGTGTGGAGTGTGTCGAGTTTGGTGGCAGGAGAATCTCGTCTCTGCTTTTTGCGGATGATGTGGTCCTCCTAGCTTCATCCAGCTCTGACCTTCAGCTCTTGCTGGGTAGGTTCGCGGCCGAATGTGAAGCGGCTGGGATGAGGATCAGCACCTCCAAATCTGAGACCATGGTTCTCGACCGGAAAAGGGTGGCTTGCCACCTCCGGGTCGGGGGAGAGGTCCTACCTCAAGTGGAGGAGTTTAAGTATCTCGGGGTCTTGTTCACGAGTGAGGGTAGGAGGGATCGGGAGATCGACAGGCGGATTGGTTCGGCGTCTGCAGTGATGCGGACGCTGAGCCGATCTGTCGTGGGGAAGAGGGAGCTGAGCCAGAAAGCCAGGCTCTCGATTTACCGGTCGATCTACGTCCCAATCCTCACCTATGGTCATGAGCTTTGGGTAATGACCGAAAAAACGAGATTGCGGATACAAGCGGCCGAAATGAGTTTCCTCCGTAGGGTGGCCGGGCTCAGCCTTAGAGATAGGGTGAGGAGCTCGGACATTCGGGAGGGACTCGGAGTAGAACCGCTGCTCCTCCGGATCGAAAGGAGCCAGTTGAGGTGGTTTGGGCATCTGGTCAGGATGCCTCCTGGACGCCTCCCCGGGGAGGTGTTTCGGGCATGTCCTGCCGGCAGAAGGCCCCCGGGTCGACCCAGGACACGTTGGAGAGGTTACATCTCCAATCTGGTCCGGGAACGCCTTGGGGTCCTGCCGGAGGAGCTGGTGGACAAGGCCGGGGAGAGGACGGCCTGGAGCTCCCTAATTGGGATGCTGCCCCCGCGACCCGGACCCGGATAAGCGGAGGAAGACGAAGACCAAGACGAAATTATGTCTAACCCTATTACATGTTGGTCAATAGCTGAAAGTTTTTTAGTTGGTTTGACTGTAGAAAGAGGCAGCTAACGGGATGAAACGGCTTTAATTAACTGCCTGGTTGAGCTCGGATGTACTTTCACTGCCTCTGCGATAAAAATAGCCTCATTTTGAAATAAAAAAAAAATTGTGGTTTTCCTCCAAGTGTCTCCTTGGAGCCATGCAGCTGTGCTGGCAGCGAACCAGCCTCCATCCAGACGCGCTCTCAGAGATTAAGGTGAACACAAAGGAAGTCGAAGCAGAGCTGTTGTCACCACATATCTCTGATTTATAAATAATCACATTCAAATAAAGACACAGTGGACATGGACTCCTCGGTTTCTTCCTGTTGATCTGCTGATGCAACTGAATAAATAAGAGGAAGAAACGAAGCATGAAGATTTGCTGCCATCTGTTTCTTTGCTCTATTCTTGTTCACCTTCATTGTCTTGTCCCCCTGAATTTGTGTCATGCCATTGGGGATCTTTGTCCATCCGTGCAGAACAAGATTCACAATGGTTTTCTGGTTCAGAAGCTGATTATCTTAAATTATCCACCACAGTGAGGATCTGCAGACATCCCACAGAAAGGCCAGAGGGCAAATCCATGTCGTCGTTTTGATCTGTTAGTATCTTTTTATGGAATTGTTACCACAAACACAGAGTTGGCATCTAGTTAAACCATGGACCACGGGGTCCACTTCAGGAAGTGTTGTGGTGTTCTCATTGGCTGATCCTTCTTACAAGATCACCATTTAAAGAGTTTTCAACAGCAAACACCAGTGATCGCCAGTCCTGGTCTGTTCTTGGTCCTGCCACGCCACACAGTCCTTTTGGTTGGAAATATCACAAATAATCTCGAAAGCATTGGTATTCAAAGTGACCGGTACTTTTACGTCAATGTACATAGGATGTTTAACAGAAGACTTTGTATCAGCTGATCTGTATCTCCTGAAGATTCTTCAGGCATCAGCAAAGAAGGCTATAACCAAACACTGGCTTTGCAAAGACCCTTCCACCATAAGCCTTTTTCTGTCCAGAGTGGGAAAAATCAGATTGATGGAATGCATGACATTCACCCTGCATTTACAGGGCAACCTGGGATGGAGATGGTGGAGAAAACGGTCAGACTTTGCAAATGATGGCAGCATTCTTTAAAATACGGAACCTGAGAGGTTGACAAGTGTATTTGTCCATACATGTGTGTTATCCTTGGTTGTTTATATAAAGCTACTGGCACTCCCATGACCTCACAACAAGTAGTTTTGTTATACAAAAACGTTTTTAAATGAAAAGTAAAAAAAAAAAAAGGTTCTCTGTTCTAACACACCCGATTCAATGGCTCAATTACCTCCACATCAGGTTCTGCAGAATCCTTTTAATTAAATCCAGGTGTTGGAGTGGGGAATATTCAAAAACATGCAGAAACACATAGAGCAAATTTACCATTCAGCTTGCATAAACTTCCTATTTGAGGTGGCTCTGGCATCTAGTTAGGATGCCTCCTGCATGCCTAACTGCTGACGTTTTCTGGGAGAAGACCTAAAGGAAGACCCAGGACATGCTGGAGGGACTATGTCTCTCTCTTGGCAGGGAACACCTTAGGATTCGCTAGGAGAAGTTGGTCCAAGTGGCTGGGGGAGAGAGAAGTCCTTCCTGCTTAGGCTACGGCCCCCACGACCTGACCCTGGGTAAGCGGGCAGAAATGGAAGGATGGACCTAACATAGTGTCACAACGTTTCTGGGAGATAGCTTTGCTAAAACTTTTAACAAACTTTGCTTAGTATGAGGATTGCTTGATGCAATCTGTTGGGTTCCTTATATAGGAAACTTTTTACTGATTGGCTTAACGAACTGACCTGTATTGGAACATTTACTATATGAAGTGCCATGAGACGACTTTTGTCTTGATTTGGCGCAAATTAAATAAACTTGAATTGAATTTAATTGAAAATTCCATCTGCAGAGGCAGATTGTACACCCAGAGGCCAAATTATCTACCTGGTATATGTCCACACAGATTCATAATTCCAGCATATACTTGATAAATCATCTGAGTTATGCTAGCAAAAAACTGTTTCAACATCATGAATATTAGTGACACTAAAATACAAACAACTGTTGGGTTAAAGGTGTTGAACACTCATATAATCAATACCTTTGCAGTAGTCTCTGGTAGGAATGAATGCTTTGTAATTTGCACTCAGGAGAAAACAAAGCCTGAGGGTAGGAAACCCTCCACCACCCAAAAATGTCTTCACAGTGAAATAAAAGATTCGTGTTAAGCAGTTTGTTTTAATACTTTAGGGAATAAAGTCAGAAAACATTAATATATACATTTTTCATTATTTTTATGTGTGTGTATAATAAATTCTACTCTGTAAACAAGTCGGATAGACATGTTGTGCCTTGGAGTAAACCACAGGTTGCTCCGGTATAAAATCTGTTGAGACAACCTCTGACTGTCTGACTGAAAGACTCTGGCATTTCACTGACCGCTGCTCACATTTTGGTCTCAACATAACTTTACATTCAGTTAAAGACAACAGAGGGACTGAAAGCAATTTACACTGACCTTTAGCCAACATTCCTCCAGATTTAGACAGAAACAAACTGCAGAATCATCCATGATTTACTCACACAAGGCAGGAGATAAATAAAGCTAATTTTTCATTCATAAAGTTCAGGTGTGTGTGTAGTGTGTGCGTGCGTGCGTGTGTGTGTGTGTGTGTGTGTGTGTGTGTGTGTGTGTGTGTGTGCACGTGTGTGTGTGTGTGTGTGGGGGGGGGGTGTGTGATTAGGGATTTCTACATGAAACAGATGATCTTTAAAATGGTTTAGAACAGATTTCTCATGAAAAGTTAAGTTCTCAATCATGTGTGAGGTTGAGTTATTTATTTTATCCTTGATGTGTAAAAACAACAACAGTTCATACAAACAACAGAATTAAACAAGAACACGCTCAGTATGCAAAGAAGCTCCAGATGAACGGAGACAAACTACATCCTGACAGTGCCGAGCCCTGAGCAGAGCTTTGTTTCATGCTGTCTGGAGTTAACCCACCTCTTCCTCTTCGTACTCTCACCCTCCTCCTCTTCACTCTAACCTTTGTTTCATGTTCCCCTCTGGTAACATAAAAGTTTATTCTCTTAAATAATAATCATTTCCTTTTATTTGACTCTTTTTAGGCTCTCCAGCTTGAATAAAGATCTCTGTGAGCGGAGCTTCATCTGCCAGCAATCACATTTTTATAAAAAATAAACAAGAATCAGTTAGGATTTGGGGTGAGTTCAGATTAAATAGAAGTTACATTCTCTAAGAGAGCCACATGTTCTCTCAGGAGTGGTGATCCTTGCAGATTCACCCCAAGGTCAGAGGTATGATAGTAAAATCCATCCATCCATCCATCTATTGTCTGAACCCGCTTGTCAATGTAGGGTCATGGGAGGCTGGTGCCTATCTCCAGCGGTCAATGGGCAATCAGGCGGGGTACACCCTGGACAGAGCGCCAATCCATCGCAGGGCAACACAGAGACACACAGGACAAACAATCATGCACACACACACACACTCACACCTAAGGACAATTTAGACAGACCAATCAACCTACAGTCATGTTTTTGGACTGTGGGAGGAAGCCGGAGTACCCGGAGAGAACCCACACATGCACAGGGAGAACATGCAAACTCCATGCAGAAAGATCCCAGGCTGGGAAGCGAACCCAGGACCTTTTTGCTGCAAGGCAACAGCTCTAACCATTGCGCCACTGCGCAGCCCGACAGTAAAATCATTGATACAAAATTACAGGCCTTGGTTAGGTCAAGAGAGGCTAGCTAAAAAGAAGCTGAAACTGGTTTGGAGAAGAACAACAAAATGATACCTCAATCAAAATTCCATCTGAATGAACACTTTGGAACCAATCCAGATTTTTACCCAAAATGCACAGCAACAATAACAGCTGATCCCAGCTTTCAGCATGGAGGTGGAGGGCTGATGGTCTGGGCTCCTTGAGGTAATTAAATCCATCAATACCTCCACTAAGTACTATGAATGTTTTCAAAAGGATCTTCTCAAGTTAACAAATGCTTAGTCACAACAGCTTTCGTATTTCACGGTCGTTTATGGAGGAAATCCCAATAAAACTTTTTATCAAGCCTCACATGGGCTGAGCAATCAACCACACAACAAGAATGATCTATCTGCTTCACTAAATCCTCCTCCAAACATTGACAACAATTTATTTATAGGCAAAATATTTTGTTTCTTGCCATACACTCCCACAATGTACTTTGAGAATAAACATTAATGTCACAAAAGACCCACACACACAACCACACGCACACACACACACGCACACGCACACACACACACACGCACACGCACACACACACACACACACACAATTTTATATTTCATTGCTTTAATCCTGTTAACAAATGTCCTGAAGCATTCTCACACTCAGATACACCCACACACTGTTCTCCCCCCCCCCACACACACACCCACACACCCACACACACCCACACCCACACCCACACACACCCACACCCACACACACACACACACACACACACACACACACATTCTTGTCTCACTCATACACACACTGAACTCTCCTTCTCACACAATGACCTCACTCCCATTCTTATCTTTCTGTTTAAATAAACTCTGTGATCAGACGTTCGAGGCATTTTGCCTCGTGCATATGCCACGGTTATAACTGGTTGACTTGTCTCATTGTCTCCTTTTCTCTTCGACTACAGGAAATGGGTTATCGATAAACATATTGATAAAATCCCTAACATAATTTGGTCCTTCGCGAGCCGAGGTCCCATCACCTCGCGGCGCCAAGAGCCGACGCCGGAGTACTGTCGACAACCTGAATTTCCTCCAGCGCTGAGCTTTTGCTGGGAGGTCTGTGTAAGGGTCTTGACATCACTAGGAGAAATGCGGATCCACGAACCCAAGACCTGAGCGAAGAGATTTGGTGAGACAAGTTTGTTGGTTGTTTTGTCTTTGTGGTACCGAGAGAAAATCTTAGGTGACCAGAAATAAATTGGTTCAATCCATCATGAAAGGATGTGTAAACAGATTCTGGGAAAGCTGTATTGGCTGGGTTTTGGACGTTTTAGTCGAAAATAGAAACTCTACTCTAGTTTTGATACAGGAAACTGAGTGAAAAATAAATTGGTTTGGTTCACCGTGAAAGGACTGGTAAGCAAATTCCCGGAAAGCTGTACTGGCTTGGTTTTCTGCATTTTAGCTGAAATTAGAAATGCAACTCTGGTGTGAAAAATAAGTAGACCGGTGTGGTAACTATGAGGCTCTAAACTGGTTTTGTCTACCGTGAATAGGATGGTTTTTGACAGATTCTCTGAATGCTGTAAAGTGGTGATGGTTTTGACAGGTTCTTAGCAAGCTGTCTGTATTTGGCTTGGTTTTAAGCATTTTGCCGTAGAATAGAATGGTGCTCTAGTTATCTGTGTCGTTGTTTGTTGTCTTAGATGTTGTCTGCTTTAATTGTGCTCAAATGGATGAGTGTCTGAGCTTGCTTATTTGTGTAGAAAGAAGGATATGGCAAATCATTTGCACATGTCTCATGTTGGTGGTCAGACTTTTAAACTGGCAGGCTGAGAAGTGAGTCCCGCTGTGTTTGGAGACACAGTTAGGAGAGCAGATTTGTGAGCCTAAATCTGACCTCATGCCAAAGAAGAGACGGTGTGGTGTCTATATGGGGAAATAAGAACTCACAAAATACCTTTTGAGTAAATATTGTACATTGATGGAAATGTCAATCCAGGAAATGTGGAAATGATCTGAAAATTATCAGAAGATTGATGGAAAACATGTTTGTGATAATTGCTGATGTGTCACAAATGTATTATGCTTACAAGCAAGCACAGAGCGGTGGAGAGAAAAACGGGTTGAAGATGTGAAACAGAGAGAGCACAGCCAGGCTCAAAATGACCCAAACAACAGCTGCTGTGCTCTGAGCTAATAAGGTCTTATCAGCCGAGGCCTCAAAGGTAACTTAAACTAGAACATAAAAATGAGAAATTAACTCTTTGATGCAAAGTGGTCATTACAATGGACATGTTCTCTAAATTATAATTTACTTATTTGTTTTTGCTATTAAGCACAGCTGTTGAAGACTTTATTGCATTTGAGCCCCTCCATGTGGACTTCAGGAAGTCCAGCCAACATATTTCATGTTCAGAATGCACGCTGTCCACTGTGGTGAACATGTAGTAAATTATATGCAAATTATTAAATGTTACAAAAAATATTTGTTGAAATTTGTTTCATTCACACATGGAGATAAATGAAAGACATTGTTAAATAATCATGGTTGAAAATTTCATAATTCATGCATCAACGGGTTAAGCACTGGCCAAATATTAAATTCCTGGTATTCTGGTGACTAATATAATTTGAACTATGAACTGTGCCACTTTTAGTGGCTGACAGGGAAAGGGTTTTAGTGGAACCCCTCAATTTGAGAAATTGATTGTTTAACAGTACTTCTAGACCAATAAAAGCTAAGTATGTAGGTTTTTGGTTGAACCTCTTGGACTGAGAAATTGACTGTGTGATTTAACAGTACTTCCAAACCAACTAAAACTGATGACTTTCGTCAAATTGCATTTTATCTCTTTTTTTTAATCTTTGTTTCGGACATTTAAAACAAGACAAGGGAGTTCAGTGGAGGACAATCGCACCCGGGTGAAAATAATCTGGTGGGCAGTACCTGTTGAGCTCAAAAACTGCATTTTGAACACTCTAAAAATATTGCTTGTCATCAATTAAATCTTTCAGGCGTCTGTCAAATGTAGGAACTTGTTCAGATCTCCGATTAGCGGGCTTTGTGATCTGAACAAGGGGAGAAACTGTCTGGGAGTAAAATTAAATGAGACAGCAGATTAGACAGTTTTTGTAGGGAATTCACATTTAAAAAGTTCAATGGATTTAATTATTCATGTATTCTAAGCTTGGGAACTTTTATATGCTTGACACAAAATGTCACGCTCCTCTGTGTCAGGGTTACACAACAAGGTCGTATCAAAAAGTAAACACATATCCTATCAGCCTTAGTCTCGAGTAAGGCAATATTCTATCAGCCATGTGATTTTCAAGCGGAAATCAGGGAAGGCTTCAAAATACAATTCCTGAAAGAAAAACTAAACCAGAAAGAAAGCGTTACTCCGAGGAAATACCTTGACTTACAAGTAGTTTTTTCACACCTTGAAACTGAGTGTGAAGCTGCAGAACAGTTGAGTTGAGGTCTTTTGTCCTCTTTGGAATGTAACTGTCGACATCAGCTTCTGTTTTGGAATCAGTAAAGATTAGGTTAATGTTGACACAGCTGCTTGGCCTTGCTCACTTTAGAATTGGGAGAAATGCAGGTTATGCAGTTTCTGACTGAAACATTAAATATTGATCAATTTTAAGCCAATTAATGAACGGACTTATTGCTGAACACATCAAAAATATTTTTTTTTGTCAAGGAAAAATTATTTCATTCATTGTGGGACTGTCAGAATGATATTGCCTACATTTCATGAACTGGATTTCATAAAACATGATAAAGTTTAAAAATGCTGTTACACACCTACATTTATTTTATAAATGGGATTTAATTGTTGAAGATTCAATTGTTTGTTGATTGAATTGTTAAGCCAAACCTCGCTGTCTCCTTATTGTAACCCAAACATAAGGGGACTGCTGGAGAATACTAGGCGACCTGACCTCTTCAGACACACAGAGGACGGTGGAGCCTGACATTTCTCTGAGTAAGATAATTAGCTGATTTCTCTTAATAATCTGCTAACTATCTGACGCTTGTGCATCTGTTAAATACCAATAAAACTTGATTATGAGAGTAAACAAAAATAATTTAAAGCAGAGTGTAACCCCTGTTAGTGTCACGCTGCCTCCTTCTCAGCCCTCGACATCCTCCCCGGAGGAACCCACACTCACTCAGCCCAGTCGAACTCCACTACCCAGCTTTCCCAGCGCCAGCCTTCCGGCTCACGTCACCCGCCACGTCTACATAAGGAAGTGCAGCGCAACACCAAACCACTCAGTCATCGTTCCTAACCAGACTATGTCCGGAGTTCCTACCCGATCCTATCGGATTACTCAAGCCTGTTCTGACCAGATCAGCCCAAGCTACTCACCCTCCCGACTCACAGTAAGTCAGCTTGTTTCCTTTTGGAGCCGCCGTGCTCACTAGCTTTGTACGGTTTGACTCCTAGAGCAAACGAGTGTCAATATGCCCGGCTTCATTCACTCCGCGCTTGGGTCAAAATACACGCAACAATCCAAACTCTCGCTCCGGTCCAGCTCAGCTTGAGTCAGGCCTTACAGTTAGGAGATCAAGTGAACACGATACATGTGGCAGGGGTGAGGTGGTGCCCACTCATCACCCCTGCCACATGGGCCTCAAGGGATAAACCATCAACCCTGCTTAGTGGTCAACTTTCCTCGCGGGGTCACCCATTAGGACAGTGGGAGGGCTAGAGCTGCATGTAATTAGGAAAACCTACGATTGTGTCGTTATTATTGATCGTTGCAGTTATGTTAGCCTGACAAGCCATCCTATATATTTTATTGTATTTTCTATCCAAGAAGAAACTAAATCCTTTTTCAAAATAAATGTCTTAGGTAAATTAATCTGCTGAAGCCTAATGGGCTCGACACACGGGAGGCGACATCGCCTCTCCTCCATTCATTTTCAATGAGACGTGCGCGACAAAGCGATAACCGCGGGTCTCTCTCCTACCAAGCGAAACGCGAAAAACTTGCGCGTGAAAGTTTGCACTCGTGCACGTGTCGTGCACGGACGACCCAGCGACGCGATCCCAGAAAGTTGAAACATTTTCAACTTTTCATCGCTGTCGCTCGGACGAGGACCAATCAAGGTTTCATTCACTGACCAGTGAGCGGACAGGATGCTCCGCTCATCTCCGAGCAAACATGGAGGAGAAGTTGATTATTATTATGTTATTATGTTTTATATAGTAAAATCAGAAGTAAGATTTCACATAACTCTAGCAGAACCTTGTGAAACATCATATCTACCGCTTTATTAACTCTGAACCGCTTAAATAACCTTAATTCCCTCCAACCTGACACAGCCAAACAAAACAACGGAAGTTTCGATTTCGCCATGGAACAGAACGCGTAGACGGCTTTGTTGCTGGCCGCTGCCGCGGATCGCCTCCCGTGTGACAGGTAATAAAAGCGACAGCGACAAATTTCGCTGATCGCGGTCGTTTGTCGCCTCCCGTGTGTCGAGCCCATAAATCATCCCAATTTGATGCCAAAGCAGTCTCAAACAATTGCTGTTCCTAAGCTGGCGCCATCTTTGTAGTTCTTTTCTGTTGCTGCTCTGGTGACAAGCCCACCCAACAAACATAGAGCGCTGTTACTGACAAGACACAAAACTGCTCAGGCCAATGATGGACCTGCTGAGGCTACAATGGAGCGTAGCTAGACCGACCTGCAGAGCAAAATCTTTTGCTTCTGCTGCAGTTTGTCTAGATCTCTGGGCTACTCATAAATGACAACAAACCTAAATACATCAACACAATACATGTTGCTGTATGTATTTAGGGGTCCATCTGATAATAAATGTATTTAGGGTTCAAAGTTTGTCTCAAATTTATTGGAACTTAGCAAAATTAATAAATGTTCAACACATTGCACACTGATACTTAAAGGTATGAACTCTTGCATTGTGAGCTTCCTTTATACAGGATCTGGAGATTGTTGATCTCTTTCTCTGTGGTGATGAGCTCAGGAAAAGCTGCTGCCTGGGACAGAACTGAGACAGTTTCAGACAGACGTGAGTAACAAAGAAGAGGTGAGAGTCTGTTGGCTCTCTGTATCGATATCTCTATCAGCCTTTTCCCTGAAGACGTCCTGCTGTTCCGCCTGTCGGCAGTTTGATTATGTGTTGATGATGAAAACAGTTTCCCAGAATGCCCTGCAACCTAACAGACCATCTGTGTATTGGGCTGACCTGCGTGTGGCTGGCGTGACATTTTGAGTCTGCAGCAGCTTCGATGTGGCTGAGCTGCTGCGTCACGCTCGGTGGAGCCACAAAACATTGGGCATATTGATACGCTCACAGAGGGGCAGAAATCAATCCTCCACTCAGCTGAGAACAGTCGGGAAAAGCTCCTTCTCTTCCTCCTCCTACCCGTCTTTCTCCTCCAAACAAAATAACAAGAACCAGGTTAAACATTAAAAGTTTTGATCAGCATGGTAAAATTTATTTATTAAATGTTAGTTTTTCTGCAGTCAGGCTGTTTTCAGGGATGCAACTAGTCGGTTTGAATTATTTTAGATTTCAACGTCACATCATGAGGATGCATAAAATTACTATTTACATTTTTATGCTGCAGCAGTTTTTGTAAAGTTGCAGCTGTTTCTAATAACACTAAATCCTGATTGTGGTTTTAATTTTCTTTAATCCTACACAAACAAATCACAGGTCAATATGTGACCTTCATGCTAATCTGATTATCCTAGAGTTTGATTTTGCAGTATTTTTCAAGCAGCCACTACTGAACATAATCAGAGGAAGTAAAATTATCTCTGTAACAACCAGCTGGAACCACTGCTTCAGAAGAATGTGCTCAAAATCAAACAACTGATGAGCTGGTGACAACATTTCATAGTCAATCAATGTATTCTTTGGTTCATCAAGAAACAGCTTTTTACCACTCTATCATACAGCCAGGTGATGATTCCTTGTGTTTTTATAAATTGTATCCATCCGTTTTCTTCCATCAATCCGGGGTCGGGTTGCGAGGAAAGCAGTTTAAACAGAGAGACCCAGACTTCACTGTACCCAGCCACTTGGGCCAGCTCCTCTGGGGAAATCCCAAGGTGTTCCCTGGCCAGACAAGAAACAACTTCCTCCAAAGGTTTTCTATGGGGTTGAGATCTGGAGACTGGCTAGGCCACTCCACAACCTTGAAATGCTTGAAGCCAGTCCTTCATTACTCAGATGGTGTGTTTGGGATCATGGTCATGCTGAAGGAACCAGCCATGTTTCATCTTCAATACCCTTACTGATGGAAGGAGTTTTTCAATCAAAATCTGATGATACATGGCTCAATTCATTCTTTCTTTTACACAAATCAGACGCCCTGACCTCTTTGCAGAAAACCAGCATCAAAGCACGACATCATGCTTTACAGTAGGTATAATGTTCTTTGGATGCAACTCAGCATTCTTTTTCCTTCAAATACAACAAGTAGAGTTTTTACCATAATGTTCTATTTCATCTAACCAGTGGTGGTTTGTCAATAGGGGCGCTGCACCACCAGTCTCATTGGAAGAGGAAGAAAAAGATAGAAATGGCATAATAAAAAAGAAAACATAAAATTTTTACTAAACGATCTAATACTTCTCTGTTTAAATGTACTAATGACATTTACTCTGGTCTTGATAATAATCCAACTGAGGGTGCTATTTTACTTGATTTACCAAAAGCCTTTGACCTAGTTGACCATTACTTGCTTCTACTTAAATAATATGCCATTTGTCTATCAAGGCCATCTTTATTGTGGTTTAATTCATTTCTTCATCATCACTCTCAATATGTTTATTTTAATAAGTGTGAGTCTAACGTATGAGGGGTCTTATGAGGGGTCCCTAAAGGTTCTTCACTGGGACCATTATTATTTTCAATTTTTATTAATGATTTGCCAACACCTGTTCTGTTCATCTGTATGCAGATGATACAGGCTTATATTGTTCTAAGCCAAGTAAAAAAGAAATAGAGGAAACTCTTCAGTTTAATTTCAACAAAGAGCGACACTGGCTAGCACAAAACAAACTTCTTAACAAATCCAAAACCTATGCTGTTCCGTAGAAGTAGTGTTTGCTCTGGTGCCGATGGGACTCCTAATCTGAATTTTATGGATTTCTCTCCAATACAGTACAATCTTCTGTCATTATAAAATATTTTGGTGTCTGACAGAGTTACCTTTCAGATATCATTCAAACAATATGTCACAAGGTCACATTGTGCTTAAGAACCTTATATACATCAATTAATTATTTTGACCTGACAGCACGTAAGCCTATTTACGTTATTTACGATAGCTTATGTTGTTTTGATTTACGATGTCCCTTTAATACTTACCATTGTTATATACACGGATATCTTTAGTGGCTGCGCTGGAAAGCATGTATTTATTTATATTTTCCATATTACTTTAAAGTGTTGATAGTTCCCCTTAAGCCGGGCGTACACTGTGCGACTTTTTCACTTTTTGAGCCGATTTTCCACTCGTGCAAGAATCCACAAGATCGGGGCGAGTTTTGCGCTGGGCGTCGTGTAGTGTACAGGGGGTTACGAGAGGCGATTAACACCACGTGACCAGCTACCGATCAGCTATCGTGAGCTCGCATGGCCTTCTGGAGTGTTTGATAGTTTGCTCATTCCTTGTGAGGGTTGAATCGGCGCAGCGAGCGGCTGTGACCCAAAAAGTACCAGAACCGCTCACGGCACATGCGCAATCAGGCATCAACACCTCTCACCCGCTCTTTCCCTAATAACACACTTTTTTTTCTAAAAGTTTTTTACACACAGAGACAAGGATTGTCAAGAAAGCGTGTTTGTCGTGTTCATGTCAAATTAAACTGATCACAAAACACAGATTTACTTTCTTTATTTCGTTTTCCTCATCCAACCCCCATAAATCCCTGTGTGTCCTCCTGCAGCACTCCCGAAGGACAACAGGCCAAACAAGATAAAAAAAAGTCTGACGTGTTCTGTAAAAACTGCTATTTTTAGGATATTTTGTAGGTCCGACGTGTTGCTACCAGATGTACGGTGTGAGCAGTCAGGTCGCATCTGAGAACTGGGTAGTACAGTGTGAGCACATGACTCGTGAGATCTTTCTGCGAGGAAGTCGTACAATTTGAGCTGAAGCTGAGTGCTATGAGTGAAAAAGTCGCACAGTGTACGCCCGGCTTTAACTCGTTGTATTATACCCATGTAATTGATCACATGGTACCCATGTAATTGATCATATTTCATTTGCTATTCCTTGGTTTGAAAAAAGAAGTGGGGAGATTAGCTTAAAGCTCCTCAGGACTGGAACAAATTACCTGTCTGCCACATTTTACATATAGCGTTAGATGTAAGTGTATTTTGTGTTTATATATGATGCTATAGTAATATCCTTATTTGCTTGGGGTGAGCTGCAGCAGTTTTTTAAAAATATTTTTGTTACTTTTTTTTTGTTTATTATGGTCTGTTACCTCTGCTATCTTACTCTCTTTGTTGTACTGTAGAAGGATCTGCTTGAAAACGAGATGTAGTATCTCAAGCAGTTTGTCCTCCTGAAAAATGTAAGTCAAATAAATACATCATACAGACTATAAGTGATGTGTATAATCTGCATTTAAGTGTAATTAAAATGTTATTTCATGCTTTTAGCATGACCTAATCGTCTTGTGGCATATTCCTGTCCCGTTTGGGTGCAGCAATTTTTACCATAGACCTACACTAACTGGCACATGTGCGCTGGATCCAGAGGTATTGCAACCATGAAAACATGTGCAGAAGACCAGCAGGGCAGAGTTTCAGCTTACTGTAGGTAAGGACAGAACTGGAAATTCTCCACAGTTCACCGTCCTTTGTTGTTGTAGAGCAGCTGAAAACACCTTGTGGATTTTTTTTATTAAGAACTGGAAAATGATGGAATGTGATGCTGGAGACTTGCAAACATGCTCCAACAGGTAAAAAAGAACAAGGGAGTCAGGCATCAGCTCAGTAGTTAAGTTAACATGGGCACAAGTACTCAGAATGATTGCCCTATATCAGGAGTGCCCAATCCTGATCCTCGAGGGCCGGTATCCTGTATGTTTTAGTTTTAATTCTGCTTCAACACACCTGATTTCAATCAGCAGGTGATTAACAGGCTTCTGCAGAGTCTGATGCGATGCTACAAATGATTCAACCAGTTAATCAAGTGTGTTGGAGCAGAAAAACCACAAAACCTGCTGGATATCGACCCTCCAGGACCAGGATTGGGCACCCCTGCCCTATATGATCAAAAATTCTTCATGTAAACATGTCAATCGGAATATTTTGATCTGATGTGGCCCGATCGGAATGAAATTTCATTCCAATTGAGAGAGGTGGTGCCTGGTGCATGTATACTCACGGCATGATCGGATCATCTCAGTTAGTGTCCATGTAATGGAGTTTGACCAACCATGATTTGAATCAGTTCGTAGCTAGTGTGGCTTTGGAACATAGGATTACAGAACCAAGTGTTTTTATTTATTATAACATGGATTATTATGACCAAAAAGCAAAGGTAAGACTGAATTTACACTTGACTTCATGAAATTAGCTTTGTTTGTTTTGCTGCTGAGTTCTGTGAGTTTTGCAGGTAGAGTAATGTTACTTATACTGTTGTAAAGAGGAGAGTCTGGGCTTTTATTTAAATAGTTGCATCTGTGGATAGGGCCATGATGCATTTTTGCTGCTGTGTTTTTTCTCAATGTGTATTTAACTGTTTTTCAGCCTTTTAATTTAGTGTCAATGTTGAGGTAGAAAACATGGATTCTATTATAAGAATGGTAATTTGGCACCCCAGTGTTGAAATGTGGTAAGCACAGCTAACATCTAACACAGTGTTTCCCAACCCTGGTCCTCAAGGCAGACTGTCCTGTGTGTTTTCCATGTTTCCCTTTTAAACACCACTGTTTCCTTGCTGTCACACACCTGACTTAAATGAATGAGTGATCGGCAGCACTTGGTGTCCTCCTGAGGAGGCAATGTAAATCAGGTGTGTTGAAGCAGAGAAATGGAAAACATGCAGGTCAGTGTGCCCTGAGGACCAGGGTTGGGAAACACTGATCTAACAGATGGCATAAATGTGCCCTACCAAATAAAAACTTCAGACGGGCCTGCACATGTGCTGGCTTAAGCAGGGGGACACGTCTGGAACTGCAGGATTTGAGTCCCTGGTGGCGTATGTGTTACTGAAACACTACTTAATACATATGCTCTGTGTGTGTGTGTGTGTGTGTGTGTGTGTGTGTGTGTGTGTGTGTGTGTGTGTGTGTGTGTGTGTGTGTGTGTGTGTCTGCTCTGTCTTCTCAATCCCCAATGAGTCGTGGTGGATGGCTGCTTATACTGAGCCTGGATCCTCTGGAGGTTTCTTCCTGTTAAAGGGAGTTTTCCTCGCCACTGCTGCTGCATGCTTGCTTAGAGCGACGGTGGCACAGGAGTTAAGTGCTCGCCCCGTAATCGGAAGTTTGCAGGTTCGAGCCCTGCTCAGTCTGTCGCTGTCATTGTGTCCTTGGGCAAGACACTTAACCCACGTTGCCTGCTGGTGGTGGTCGGAGGGACCGGTGGCGCCAGTGCTCGGCAGCCTTGCCTCTGTCAGTGCGCCCCAGGGCAGCTGTGGCTACATTGTAGCTCATCCCCACCAGTGTGTGGATGTGTGTGTGAATGGGTGAATGACTGATCGTGTTGTAAAGCGCCTCGGGGGGTTCCAGGACTCTAGAAGGCGCTATATGAAATACAGGCCATTTTCCATATAGTATGAGGATTGCTGTAAAGACATTGACTCTAGTCAGTGACTTGATGCAATCTGCTGGGTTCCTTATATAGGAAACTTTTTACAGACTGGCTTAATGAACTGATCTGTATTGGAATGTTTACTATGTTAAGTGCCTTGAGACAACTCTTGTCGTGATTTGGTGCTATATTAACAAACTTGAATTGAATTGAATTGATGGTAGCCTTTGTTACTCTGGTCCCAGCTCTCTGCAAGTCACTCACTAGGACCCCCGTGTAGTTCTGGGACTTTTGCTCTTCGTTCTTGTGATCGTTTTAACCCCACAGGGTGAGATCTTGCGTGGAGACCCTGACCGAGGGAGATTAGTGGTCTTGTCTTCCACTTTCTAATAATTGCTCCCACGCTTGGTGTCTTCATACCAAGCTACTGCAGATTCAGCCTGGTGCAGGTCTACAGTTTAGTGGAGTTTGGAGAGGGACTGTTTGAGGTTGTGGACAGGTATCTTTTAAACTGATAAGTTCCAACAGGTGTCATCAATACAGGTAACGAGTGGAGGAGAGAGGAGCCTCTTACAGAAGAAGTTACAGGTCTGTGAGAGCCAGAAATGTTGCTTGTTTGTAAGAAACCAAATACTTGTTTTCCACCATAATTAGCAAATAACCAGCTGAGTTTTACAGATTTCTTATTTACAAGCACGTATATATTTCAGTTAACTCTGACCTTTCTATTAGCTTCATCTCCAGGCGAACTACAGATCCTTTATCGGATAATTCTATTTGATTACTGACCTTTGACCTTACCACTGACCTGCAGTGATACATGTTTATCTGAAATCTATTCAAAACAATGGCTGTCTGATGAATGTAGGGTTAAAGACAAGCTTCTTGTTCTGCAAGCAAAACGGCTTTATAAAAACCTTAAGATTCTGCTGCTGCCTCACATCTGGACACATCTGGTCCAGCTGATCATGAGCTTCACTGCATCTGGCAGATGTGCTGTGTTAATTATGATGTTCTGGGGATGCTTCAGTGGGTTCCTGGAGATCTATGGGACAAACTGTTCTTGTCCAGGTTGTTCAGAAAGTAAAAAAATGATCAATAAACAAAGCACATTTTTAAATTTGTAGTTACGACTTGTGCAATTTATGCAGGTTATCATGTTAAAGTTAAAATCTACAGCAAATGATGCAATGTGCTCCTATTTGTTGTTCTAATCATGGTTTAAAACTTCTGACCAGATCTTAGATATGATCTTATCTAAAGAACTAAATCATTTTTATTATTAAAAAGCCATCATGATCAAATAAATACCTTCATAAACATGTTCTCCTCAAGCAGGCTGAAGCAAACATCTCCAAACTTAAACATCCTGAAACATAATTTATTCAAATCAAAAGATGATTAAATGTGTAAAATGAATGTGGTGAAGCTGCTAAATTGTCTCTTAACTATTCAGCCTTTAAGGAAAACCAGTCCAGTGGACTCCTTCGGTTTCTTTAATCATCATAGGTCAGCGCGGGTCTGGACAGACTCGTTCAGACAGCCGAACCAAAAAGCCCATCTGCTGATCGGATCCCACAACAATGAAGCTCTAATCTGAATAAATGGGCCGGCTGCTGTGCTCACACTTCTAATGGCTTTGCTCATCTCCGAGTGGAAAAACGGAATGAAGACGAAGAGGAGAGGAACAGGGACAAGAGCGGTGAGACAAAGATGGATAACGTTCTGAGTCAGAGGACTTTTAGGGAACTTTAGCCTGTCAAACATTCAGGCTGAGAGATCTGCTCGTCAAATTATTTTAATGAATGCCCTGACAAACTGCAGCAAGCCCAGATCATAGCACTGCCCCCACAGACTTGTACAGTAGGCACTAGGCATGATGGGTGCGTCATTTCATCTGCCTCTCTTCTTACCCTGATGCACCATCAGTCTCAAACAGGGTCCACCTGAACTCACACCAGTTTTAGTCATGCATTGAACAGTTCTTAACACAGTTTTGTTTTTTAAGAACCTCCTTAGAGGTTTTCTCTGCTTGATGCTAAAGATCTGACCCTTCTCAAACAGACTAACATCTTCTCCACAACCACTAGATGTGTCTTTCCTCATGGTTGTTTAAGAAATGAGAAGCAGCTCATTGCACCAGTTGGGCTTTAATAACTTGTTACCAGATTAAAGATAATCGCCCATGAGATAATTATCGAATAGGAGGCTCATACAGATATTTGCTTAGTTAAATGCAAGTGGTGACTCTTTTTGTGGCCAGGCAGTGTATTTAACATGTAACCAAACAAATTAAAACTGTGGCTTGAGAGAAAACAAACTGTCTAAAACATTTTTCTCCTCACAGGCAGAGATGTGACTTCAGCTAATTGGAGCGAGCTGTTCTGGGATCAGTGATTAAGGCATTTCTGTCATAATGCACGGGAAACAAATTCTTCACTTAAATCCAGATCTCAGCAGAATAACTTGAATCTGATTTAAAGAATAAAAACAAAAACATAAGTCAATCAAAAGTTTCCTGTCTGATTGTCAAGCAGCAGACTTGACTAAAAGTCCCTCTGAGGACACGGCTGGCACCACTGACTGAACGTTTATTATCCAACTTCAGTTCTGCTCCAGAACCTTCAGAGGGGCTACAAGTTTACAATAATTTTGCCCAAGTTTCAGAAGTCTGGATTTTAAAGTGAAAACATTTATGTCACGATGCGAGCAAGGAGATGGTTAGGACCCAAAATGCAGATACCCAGGATGACACGAGGCAGGAGTGAAGATTAAGAAAAATCCTTTATTTAGGATGAGCCAAAAATAAAATAAATCCAAAAAGGCAGGAAGCCAAAAAAACAAAAATGTCCAAACACTGACACTAGAGATCCAAGAAAAAAACACTAGAGTCTTGAGAAGTACCAACAAACTAGAGATCCAAAAACGAGAAGACTGACAGAATATCACAATGGACCGACACAACATTGAGACAAGGACTGGGTTTTATCCACTGGGGCTGGAGTGATAGGAGACGAGGAGCAGATGTGTGGGGAACTGGCACAGGTGAAAACAATAACTGAGAGGAGGAGCAGAAAGGAGCAGGGGAGGACTCCGGACCTGCTGGGGAAGGACACACACACACACACACACACACACACACACACACACACACACACACACACACACACACACACACACACACACACACACACACACACACACACACACACACACACACACACACACACACAACTGAAGTAAAAGACCTATAGAAACTGAGATGGGGAGACTAAGAGACATGAAGAAAACCAGGAGGGAGCTGGGGACAAAAAGGGCTGGAGCTACAGAACGTGAAGGGACACCTGGAGGGGCTGGGGATGACTGAAGGAACACAGGACCTGGGAGGAATGATCTGGAGGGCTGCAAACAGGGGACACATGAAGAACACAAAGAGACACATAAATGAGACGCAGACTAAGGACACATGAGGGCGCAAAGAGACACAAAAGGAGAACCTAGCGAGGGACGGAGAACACAAGGAGACACATGAGGGGAGACACAGATGCAGACCATGACAATTTAAAGTGATTAATAAAAAAAAATCTGAGAAACTCATTAAAGACCTGACCTTGGCCCTGAGATGGGTCAGATCACCTGCAGCATAAAATCCATCTTTTTTTTTAATTAATCACCTGCCAGGTTATTTACGAGCGCTGGAGCGTGATGAAACAGCTTTATTGAATTCAGCTGGACTGATTTAGTGTTAGAACATCTCTTCTGCTCTTCTCTGAAGTCTAATTTAGGTACAAATCAATAAAACTCCAGGTTCTGAATCACATATTTATGGTCCTCTCAGAACTGGACCTGTGTAAAACTTCTTTTATTTTGCTTTTAGACTCTATTACAATTAATCAGATAAAAGGTCGTCAGTCACTCCAAAGCCGGACTGTTTGGTCCATTTGTTCCCCTCCTGCAGCCGCAACAGACCTCAACTCCACATTGAGCATCAGTTTTGGATGGAGCCCCTGCTGACCTGACCCGAATCAGAGGTTCCTCTGAGCCCTCATCATGCTGACTGACACTCGACATAAGAGCAAGCCACCCGATAAATCCATTCAAAGACAAACATTTCTCATTTCAACCCACATTCTTTTAAGATAGAACAGTCAAGAGACAATAACATGCAGATAGACCACATTTCTATTTTCTCCTGTGTTGAGCGCAGAGGAAACAAATCCATATTTGTCAGAAGCGTCATTTCCAGATTACTATAAAATCCAGTAACGTATTTTAAAGCAGCCTCCAGCACTGAACCACTACAAACACAAAAACAGACCCAGAAGTGGCCAAAAAATGTAGCCTGACCTGCCAGACTCGTCCTCTGTTTAATTCTGCACAGAGAAAGCGTCTGGTAACTCACAGGCAAAGAGGCACATGAGGGGCTGGACTAAGCAGCTCAAAAATAACCAATCAGAAAAAAGACGGAAATGCCGACTGCACCGCGCAACTCTGTAGATTTTTAGATGTAGAAAAAATGGCATCTGATAACGGCACAAACATCTTTTATTTTTCAGAAGAAATGCTTTTAGCGCTTTTACTTGTTATGGTTTTAAAGACATTTGAGTCACTTAGAACAGAGGAAAGAGTCACAATGAACTCCGCCGCCATCTTCGTTGTTTATGAGAAACTGAGCGTCGTGTGTGTGACGTCCACGACGCTGTAGTTTTTTTAGCTGTAGTCAAAAATGGCGTCTGGTGACAGCGCAAACATCTTTCTTTAGAAGAAAGGCTTTTAGCGCTTCTACTTGTTGTTTTAAAGACATTTCCAAGTCATTTAGACCAGAGGAAAGCAAACTCCACTTCAGTCACCATGTTCGACAAACTCAGCGTTATGGTGTGTATCGTATGCTACTCAGCGCTGATTGGCTCGGTTAGAATTCTCACGGGGTGGGGTTATTTGAATAGGAGAGTTCTCAGACCCTTTCTCTGTGCAGAATTAAACAGAGAAGGAAAATGTAACGTGACCAAATCACTGCAGCATCAGAGAAAATTAACCAATGGTGGATATCTAAGCTCCTGACACATCAGCAGCTTGTTTTATAAAGTCATCGACCTCACAGCGGAACAATATATGAAAAAAAGTTAACTTTTCTCATCAATAGTTTGATTTTTAAATGTAAGCCTTTTGTGTTGTCTTTTCCACCTCAAAGAAATTCTAGATTTCTTTAAAGTAATTATGTGTATTTTACCTTTAATCTCTGGAAATATCCGTCAAATTGCTGTTGAAAATGAAAAAAATGGTGTCCAGTCATTGAAAAATACTGGCGGCTTTGTAACATATAACCTTAAAAATCGAGTCTAATGTCTGATGTTGATTGTATGTGGTTTCAGATTCTTTTAAAAAACAAAGACAATATGGTGTTTTATTACCAAATTACAGTTATAAAGAAAACATTAAGGTGCAAAAAACATTAATTTAAAAACAAAACTGATTAACTCTTTCTAAAACCGATCAGAAAGAACAGAATAAAAAAATAGATGCAAAATATTTTGGCCGAGTGACGTCGTAGTTTGATGTCTTCGGCAGGTGCAGGACTCAGAGCAGATCCAGAAACTGCAGCACTAGAAAACTACAGTCAGAATTGCGTTCTCTTGATGAATTAAACTGAAGGACCATGAAAGTCTGACGAGTCACACCGAGGTTGCATCATGCTTTATGCTCCACTTACCGTGATTTTTTTTAAACTAGCAACAGTCACGGCGATATGGTGTAAAACTACCCTGAAATGTAGGTATGTACTGGCCCCTAGTGCCAGGAAACTACACACTTTAACTTTAATCTCGAGGATTTTTTTTTGTTCATTCCTGGAGATTCATCTTTGTAAATGGCAAGGCAAGGCAGCTTTATTTATATGGAACATTTCATACACAGAGGTAATTCAGTGTGCTTAAATATCTAAATATGTGCAAGTTAATGAATTTACAATGTCCAAACATAGTCATGTTGTTGTAAATTTGTGCCTTAAACCACACTAAATTAGACAGTCTTCACAAACTAAACAAAGTGTTAAACATCTAGCCAACAGAAAAATAAATAATCTGCATTTTACTGACAGTCCATTCCCAATGTAAAACATGTCAAAAAAAACCTAAGTTAAAAATTAACTAAAAAAATCATACACTGTTAATCCTGTATAATTTTTCATAAATTTGTGGTTTGGTTAGTTACTTTTTACTTAAACTTTCATGTTTTCTCATTTATTATTAAATAATTATCTTGAAGGTCTTTAAGTCCCAGAGCAGGGGTCTCATTAATCAAACATTGCGTAGAATCCTTACTAAAACCGTACTTAAGCTCAGCAAAAAATAAAAAGCACTTACGCCAAGTAGGTTTGTGATCTATCAAACATGGAGTACGCACAGCTGCACGCAATCTCCGCTTCATAAATCGGAGACTAACAAGAATGTTTCTCAGCTGAATTTTAGTCACATCCCGCCCTCACCACGCCCACTTACTGCCATAAATAGTCAATGCAAAGGGCCTTGTGGATCTCATGCATATACATAAGCCAGCTGTTGCAGCGCTCCGCCAATGACATGGCAACCGTAGATCAAGGCATATTAAGGAAGCATAATTTCACAGAAGCAGAAATTGAGGTACCTGTGGGTGAGGTGCAGAAATGAAAGGAAGCGCTTTTGCAAAACAAATAAGAGAAAATCCACGGAGTGGCACAGCGTTGCTTAAGTCGTCAATGTTGTGAATTCTTCAGAGAGATTTGTGGCGGATATTAAAAAAAAAGGTCCAATCGGGATTCAATCCCCAGACTCCCGGATGAAACTCACGCACGCTAACCAGTCAGCCAAAAGGAGATCTGTCAGCCAAACGAAGATCTCCCCTGTACAAATAGCCATCAATCAGGTCACAGTGACAGGACACACACTGTCACAGACACATGATATTCTGTCTCAATCTGTCCCCCATCCATATTCTGCGCTTCAGGCTGTGTGTGTGTGTGTGAGCACGCACATGTGTGTAAGTGTGCGAGCATGTGTGTGTGCGTGTGGGGGGTCTTGTTCTGTGCGAAAATGAAGCAGTACAAGTGATAATGCTGCAGGATTTCATAATTTTATCCTTCTCAGCAGCAGCACTGCAGGTGCTCTCCATGTCCAAAATGTGCGTAAGCCAGGTCCTTAGTCAACTTAAAGTTGCGCACATTTTTCTGCTAGGTTTTCTTTCATAAATCCCAAAGTTTTCCGACCCCATTTTGTGCGTAAGCAAGCTTGATAAATGAGGCCCCAGGGCTTGGATCTGAGGATCTGAAAGGCTAAATGCCTGCATCGGTCCGTATCCTAGTATTGTAATTGCCACCATCCTGTATCGATTCCTCTCAAAAGCCCATGGAGGCTAATGTGATTTCATTAAGATACAATCAAAGTGAGCTATTCCAGACAAACACAGCTCACAGGAGAGTCCATCAGATCCACAAACATCTGTAAGCCTGAGAACAGTGAAACTCATTCAGCCACTCAAGGTTTCTCTTAATGCTTTTAAGTTAATGTTATGAGTTCTCTCGGTGAATTTACATCAGGAAACAACAAACCAAAGCTGGAAGAGAATCACCTGGAGAGGCTGCAGAGAAACACTACAGATATAAAACTACTGAAAATAACCAGGGCTGCAACTTTAGGATTAAATTAATACTGAAAAAGTGACGAGGGTGCAAACAGACTAAATGTTCTGTTGCCAAACCCCAAATTAAAGCTGGTTTTATGAGCAAACCTGCATTCGTTTATTAGCTTCATCTTATTTTATGAAACCTGGTGCATCATAAAAAGAAATTATATCATCCAGTGATCCTTTCTGCCACCTCACACCTGAGAACAAAAGGGAACATCATAGTGTGCCACTGATCACAAACACATGGAATCAGCAGCTTTGACTTTATCTAAGTAAATTAGGCCTTTGTATGATGTGACCTCTTTAGGAAATCCAGTCCCTGACCAACACTAGAAGGCTCCTGTGGAAAAAAAAAGGAGCTTCAGAGTAGCTTTGACTCAAAGGGTTTCTGAGCTTCAGAGGGAAAAACTTCACCTAGAAAAAAACAAACATATTCTTCCAGAGGTTTTAAACAACATCTGTACGAAAATATTTAATCCAAACCCAAGACAAGCATGCAGGTGAAATAGAAAAAATTTGAATATGGTGCAAAAGTTCATTTATGTCAGTAATCCATCTTAGACTGAGAGACCTTCTAAAGGCTCAGGAACCCTTAACAGGCGTTCTGGGTTAATTAGCTGATTAGTGTGTGACACTTTGAGTCTAGAATATTAAAACTTTTCACAATAGTCTAATTGTCTGAGATTTGGAATGAGGGGTTTTCATCAGCTGTAAACCAAAATCATCGTCTCGTCTTCGTATTCCTCCGCTTATCTGGGTCCGGGTAGTGGGGGCAGCATCCCAACTAGGGAGCTCCAGACCATCCTCACACTGGCCACCTCTACCAGTTCCTCCGGCAGGACCCCAAGGCGTTCCCAGACCAGATTGGAGATAAAACCTCTCCAACGTGTCCTGGGTCGACCCGGGGGCCTCCTGCCGGCAGGACATGCCCGAAACACCTCCCCAGGGAGGCTTCCAGGAGGCATCCTGACCAGATGCCCAAACTACCTCAACTGACTCCTTTCGATCAGGAGGAGCAGCGGTTCTACTCCGAGCCCCTCCCAAATGCCCAAGCTCCTCACCCTATCTCTAAGGCTGAGCCCGGCCACCCTACAGAGGAAACTCATTTCGGCCGCTTGTATCCGCAATCTCGTTCTTTCGGTCATTACCCAAAGCTCATGACCATAGGTGAGGATTGGGACATAGATCGACCGGTAAATTGAGAGCCTGGCTTTCTGGCTTAGCTTCTTCTTCACCACAACAGATCGGCTCAGGGTCCGCATCACTGCAGATGCTGAACCAATCCGCCTGTCGATCTCCCGATCCCTCCTACCCTCACTCGTGAACAAGACCCCGAGATACTTAAACTCCTCCACTTGAGGTAGGACCTCTCTCCCGACCCGGAGTTGGCAAGCCACCCTTTTCCGGTCGAGAACCATGATCTCAGATTTGGAGGTGCTGATCCTCATCCCAGCCGCTTCACACTCGGCTGCGAACCTACCCAGCAAGAGCTGAAGGTCAGAGCTGGATGAAGCTAGGAGGACCACATCATCCGCAAAAAGCAGAGACGAGATTTTCCTGCCTCCAAACTCCACATACTCTACACCACGGCTGTGCCCAGAAATTCTGTCCATAAAGGTAATGAACAGAACCGGTGACAAAGGGCAGCCCTGGAGGAGTCCAACCCTCACCGGGAGCAGGTCCGACTTACTACCGGCTATGCGGACCAAACTCACACTCCTCTGGTAAAGGGACTGAATGGCCCTTAACAGAAAGCCGCCCACCCCATACTCCTGGAGCGTCCCCCACAGGGTGCCCCTGGGGACACGGTCATAAGCCTTCTCCAAATCCACAAAACACATGTGGATTGGTTGTGCAAACTCCCATGCCCCTCCATCACCCTTGCAAGGGTATAGAGCTGGTCCACAGTTCCACGGCCAGGACAAAAACCACATTGCTCCTCCTCAATCTGAGATTCAACTATCGATCAGACCCTCCTCTCCAGTACCTTGGAGTAGACCTTTCCAGGGAGGCTGAGGAGTGTGATCCCCCTGTAATTTGAACACACCCTCAGGTCACCCTTCTTAAAGATGGGGACCACCATCCCGATCTGCCACTCCACAGGACTGCCCCCGATGGCCACGCAATGTTGCAAAGACGTGTCAACCACGACAGCCCTACAACATCCATAGCCTTGAGATACCCAGGATGAATCTCATCCGCCCCCGGGGCTCCGCCGCTGTGTAGGTGTTTGAATACCTCAGCAACTTCTGCCCCCGAGATTGGACAGTCCATCCCCAGGTCTCCCGGCTCTGGTTCCTCCTCGGAATGCACATAGGTGGAATTGAGGAGCTCCTCAAAGCATTCCTTCCACCATCCGACTATAGCCCCAGTTGACGTCAGCAGCTCCCCATCCCCACTGTAAACAGTGTGAGCGAGTTGCTGCCTTCCTCTCCTGAGGCGCCAGACAGTTTGCCAGTACCTCTTTGGAGCCGATCGATAGTCTTTCTCCATGGCCTCACCAAACTCCTCCCATGCCCGAGATTTTGCCTCGGCAACTGCCACTGCTGCACCCCGCTTGGCTATCCGGTACCTGTCTGCTGCCTTCGGGGACCCACAGACCAGCCACGCCCTGTAGGCCTCCTTCTTCAGCCTGACGGCTCCCAAAACCTCTGGTGTCCAACAGCGGGTACGGGGGTTGCCACCACGACTGGCACCGGCCACCTTGCAACCACAGCTAGCAAAAGCCACCTCAACAATCGCAGAGTGGAACAAGGTCCACTCAGAGTCAATGTCCCCCACTGGTCTCGGGACGTGGTCAAAGCTCTGCCGGAGGTGGGAATTGAAGACCGTCTTGACAGGTTCTTCTGCCAGGCATTCCCAGCAAACCCTCACTATGCGTTTGGGCCTGCCTGGTCTATGCGGCATCTTCCCCTGCCATCTGATCCAACTCACCACCAGGTGGTGATCAGTTGACAGCTCCGCTCCTCTCTTTACTCGAGTGTCCAAAACATACGGCCGCAGGTCAGATGATACGACTACAAAGTCTATCATCGACCTGCGACCTAGGCTGCCCTGGTACCAAGTGTACCGATGGGCATCTTTATGTTCGAACATGGTGTTCGTTATGGCCAAACTGCGGCTTGCACAGAAGTCCAATAACGACACACCACTCGAGTTCAGATCAGGCGGGCTGTTCCTCCCAATCACACCCCTCCAGGTCCTGCTGTCATTGCCCATGTGAACATTGAAGTCCCCCAGCAGGACAATGGAGTCCCCTGATGGAGCACTATCTAGCACTTGTCCCAGGGACTCCAAAAAGGGTGGGTACTCTGAACTGATATTTGGCCCATAAGCACAAACAACAGTCAGGACCCTTTCCCCAACCCAAAGGCACAGGGAAGCTACCCTCTCGTCCCCCGGGGTAAACCCCAACACACAGGCAGAGAGTTTTGGGGCTAACAAAAAAGCCAGCCCCAGCCCTCCGCCTCTCACCCGGAGCAACTCCAGCAAAGGAGAGTGTCCAACCCCTCTCAAGGACTTGGGTTCCAGAGCCAACACTATGTGTCAAGGTGAGTCCGACTACATCTAGCCGGTACCACTCAACCTCTGCCACAAGCTCCTGCTTCTTCCCGGCCAACGAGGTGACGTTCCATGTCCCAAAAACCAGTTTCGTTGTCTGGGGATCAGACCGCCAAGGCTCCCGCCTTGGTCTGCCACCCGATCCACACTTTACCGAACCCTTCATGTTCCTCCTGCGGGTGGTGGGTCCACAGTTGGATGAGCCCATGTATCCGGTTCGGGCTGGGCCCCATGGGCGAAAGCCCGGCCACCAGGCGCTCGCTCACGGGCCCCAACCCCAGGCCTGGCTCCAGGGTGGGACCCCGGTAACCCTCCTGGCCTGGTACTCCGACTCATGAAAGATCATCTGAAACGTTCTTTGTCTCACCCTTCACCTAAGACCAATTTGTCATGGGAGACCCTACCAGGGGCACAAAGTGCCCCAGACATCATAGCTCCTAGGATCATTAGGGCACTCAAACTCCTCCACCACGATAAGGTGACGGTTCAAGGATCATCACAATTATAATAAATAAAGGCTGAAATATCTGGCTTTGAAGGGAATGCGTCCATCTCATATGTTAGTTTCACTTTTATGTTGATTAAATGAACTTTGGACGATATGTCATTTTTGGAGTTTTACCTGTAAACCACAGATCTGTACCAACATGAAGGTTCTAGGAATTAACTTCTCATCTCCTCATAAAGATGTTAGAAGATTTCCAAACTTCCAACAAAAGAAAAGCAAAAAAAAAAAAAAATCCTTCAGTGTGGTGAAAAGTTACAGGGTACTATTTGATTCATCAGAGTTGCTGAAACCACATCATCCTCTTACCATACTCAATGTCGTAGAAGACGATGAACTTCTGCCAGCGTAGCTCCTCCACCAGTGTCAGCATGACCTCGTTAAGACGTACAGGTGGGCGAGCAGCCAATGTGTAGCGCTGTCCCCCCACACTCGGATTGAACTGGCAGGCAGTCCTGGGAGACCCATCACCATTCCTCTGGATGTACAGGTGAGGGATGTGCATGGCGTCGGTCAGGGACTGAAGAGCGCTTGCTGAGGCGCAACCAGTGGAGGTGACCAAGGCCAAGATGCCCTGGTTCATCAGCTCACAGGCTGAGGGGAGAATAAGGTGAGAGGGAGAGACAGAGGAAATATACCATTAGAGGATATTGCTACACATAAAGAAGTTGTGTTTAGGTAAACTGATTTCAATGCCAAAGGCAAAAAATCTGCCATAACTTTCTGTTTTGTTTATCAGAGCTGAGCATCAGAATCATTCATCTACATTGGGGCTATTCAAACCCAGACCTCAAGGGCCAGTATGCAGCAAGTCTTGGTTTCTCTGGTCCAACACACTTCATTCAGTGGTTGAATCACATGTGCAGCGGCTCATCAGGCTCTGCATAAGCCTGTTAATCACCTGCTGATTGAAATCAGGTGTGTTGAAGCAAGTTACAACCAAAACGTGCTGGATATCGGCCCTAAAGGCTCATAATTGAACAGCCCTGATCCCTGAATGGTGTTGAGGTCACTTTTCTCCATGTTGAACTTTTATTCAATGTTTGCATCCTGTACATAAGATAGATAAACCCAAATGTACACCCAAACCTAGCATGCTAGAAACCCAAACTATAAATGTTCTGATTGACTTCCTGGTTTGATGAGTCATCAGCAGCTTCAGCTGAATGACAAACAAAGACAGTCCCAAGAAATCCCAATATCAGTGTCCATCTTCCTGAAAAGCTTCTGTTTTCAGGTTACTGAAGAATACCACCCACTGACTGTCATGTTCTGCCCCTGCCTTCCTGACGGTGTCTCTCTCCTGCCCTGATTAGCCCTTATTGTTCTCACCTGCCCCTCGTTAACCTGCCCATGTGTTCCTGATTTCCCTGTGTATTTATACCTCCCTCCTTGTGCCAGTCTTTGTCAGGTCATTGTTGTTTGTAGTCAACGTTTTGTTCCTGTCGTTCCGATCCAACCATTAAAACCATTTTTATTTTTCTGAAGCCTGCATTTTTACCTCCTGGTCAGCTCTTCCACACACGCTCCATCATCTCCACTCCACTCAACGTGACACTGACAAATGATGTTTTGTTTCCCTTCCACTTCAAAAATGTTTAAATAAAAATAATGACTTTTTTTGATATGGCACAAAGTGGCTGGGGACAGGGAAGACTGGGCCCCCTTTAGGCTTCTGCCCCCATGACCCAACCCCAGATAAGTAGATGAAACTTAATGGATAGATTTCCATTAAACAAACTGTATTTACACCAGAAAACAAACAAAAAAAGTTTGTTAGAAATGCAACTTGAGCAATAAAACAGCATCAAATAACCTGAAATTAGTTCTAAAAGTTAGTTCACTGTTTTTCATGGACAGATTACCTGTTGGCTCTGGCTGAGGTTATAAAATGGGCTTCTCAGATTAGAACCAACTAAATTCATCCAATTCTGAAGACCGTATGCAGAGATTAACTTCCCGATTCCAGCAGATGCGCACCAGCCCGGTAAAAGCTGCCCTCTGACCATAGCAGAACTCCTGCCCACTAACGTCTAAGTGCTGCCGGTTTAACTCATCAGGTTGCTGGTAAAAGTGCACTCTGTAGTTTTCCATTTTCAGACAATAACAGTATCATCTCTGACCTTGACTCTGTACATTATAAATCGTGTATAAGACCAGTGCTCTCTCACAGAGCACTGAGTCAGCAAACAGCTCTCGGCTCCTGGTTCATCTGAACATCAAACTACGTTAGAAGAACAAAAACAGTCAGGATGGGACCAAACCACAGGCGACAACTTTTAATTCGACCTTCAAATCTCATATTTTTATAGTTCAAATTCAAAGTTTTAGCTGTCAGCCAGTTTACTCTGAAAATCCTGGACTGGGGTTAAAGCCTGAGGAATGAAGCATTACAGTTCCTGAAGCAACCAGGCCCCAGTATACCCGACGGTCATCCAGAACCAATCTACCTGCAGGGACTGCAGGATGATTTGGCTTCTCAAACTGTCCAAAATTTCATTTAGGACATTTATGTTTTTATTTTTGTTGTTACCTGCTTTAACAGAATTAAACCCTCTAAAACCTCCCTCACAGATAAAACGAAATAATTTGATTCTACACAATAAGAGTTTGACATAAAGTGGACCTTTCAGCACAATTATTTATAGGTTCAGATTTTCTGTACACAAGAGCCATTTTCAGTTACTAGCGTCAAAGCTCCCGCCTTCAGACTGAGAGCTGCAGTTTAAACCTTTTAGAGGCCTTTCATCTCTGATCAGAGCCTAATGTTCTCATCAGGAGGAGATCTGTCCTGACTAAAAGGTCAAGAAATGCTTCAAAGGGCAGCAGGAGTGTTGTGGCTGAGCACTCACCGGGGGAAGATATAGAATGATGGAAGAAAAAAAAAGTAATTTCTGCTGAGGCAGAGGAGCATGAAGCAAAGCCAGGTCATCTTCAAGAAAAATAGAACAGCTGGTGGGTTGCTGGGACCCCGCTGCTTAATGTTTGATTAAGAAAACTTGGCTGAACTCGGGCTGAAAGTCTCTGAGCTGAGAACAGACCTAGGACAGAGTTTCTGCTGAGGAGATCATCAACATTCATCTGTTTTACTGCAACAAATTCATCTTTATTACAGGAGAGGCCTTTGTCAGCATCTGGCAGGTTCAAAAAGTGATTACAACGCTAAAAAATCCCATCAACAAAAATCAAATTGTCTAAAAGATAATGAGACAAACATGGCCTCCGAGGAAGTGGAACTTATGAACTTACACCAAAATAATTAGTGTGTAATCATTTATTAAATTACTAAATATTTTCGCCAACTAAAGATGATTAGAACAGGTGGCTGTTAGAAAATACGAGTGCAATGGCAAACAACCCTTGACTGTTTCAGCTGAACAAAAACTAAACCTCAAGATCTTGTCATGTTGACTGACCAAGTATTCACCACAGCTTGAAGAAAGAAAAGCATTTTCCCATCATGCAGTCTGAGTTGCTTATATCAAAGCTCCAGGAAAGACCATGACTTCTGCTCATGTGTCAACAACAATCAGCTGTTTAATGAGTCTCAGAGAGTCAGTTCCTGTCTGCCTGCCTCTGAAATCACACAGTACCAATTATCATGATGGTGCTAATGGGTCTGGAGACTTCAGTTGCAGAACTGGTGCTGTTCAGATTAAATGACTGGGGCCGTGACGTGATTCAGTAGCCCTATGAGTTTACAGTGAGTCACGCTTTCATTTATGCTAAATGAAGCCTGCACAATATTTAGCTGGAGCGACTCCCTGTGAATCCTAATGGCACTCTCCGAGCGACTCGGAGCAGACGGAGGGAGACAACGACCATTAGAGCAGGAGGAAGACGAACATCTTGGTCCCTCCTACTTCATATTAGTCTAATCTTTGTCAATATGTCACTTCTAAATGAGTTTACATAAATAAACTCCTTTAATCTTCAGCAACAGGGTTATGGACTTAAATAACATCCCTTTAGATTTTATTAGGGCCCCCAGACAGCTTGGAAGTGACTCATTATTAATGTAGGGCCAGAAGGAAATCACGCCTCACAAGGAAGAAATTTAACCGTATTTACTTATATTTACTTGCACAGTTTCCCATCAGGGTTTTAAACTGAGTGTATCTTTGTTCAGAAATCACAAAATATACATTCATGTTTTTTAACACAATTACTGAGTTGGGAAATATGATGCATTTGTTTCTCCTCTTCCAGTGATAGCCAATCAAGAACTCTGTAATCATCAAATAAAGGTCAAGTGATACCCAGAGCACTAAATTATATAATATCTTCAGATAAATGCTGGTCATCAGGAGACTTTGTTTTGGAACAACAACCTATTTTTTACAGCTCTTGATTGGCATTTAAAGACTGTAGATGCACATTCATATACACAGGAGGCAGAGTTGAGCTATTAATTAGAGAAAAGTATCAATAGTATTGGTTATATTATTATAAATAGTATTACTTTTATCACAATCGACCTTCCATGGGCTACAGATTAATTTCATAACATAAAGTATATTTAGGATGACAATCAAATACATATTTATTTAACTTTGGGTCTAAAACACACCAACACAAACTAGTTAATAGGTAGGGTAAAACATGTTTTTCTGGAGCATTATTGCCATAAAACTTAAAATGCTCTTCACATATGTCATACATAACATGTGCATGCATATATATAGTCGTGTTCTCTAACAGCAGTACCAATCACTTCATGAAACAGACATGCATCCAGTCCAAGCGGGAAGTAAGTACAGATGAATAAAGTGGTTTTTAGGGGTGCCGACACTTACGATTGGAACTGTACAGAAGAACAATGCTTAGCACTATAGAGAGCTGGTTGGGGTCATATAGAAGATAAAAAGTTGTAATTTTAGCTATAGAATATTTTAGTGTTCAAATATTCTATAAAGTCGTCTGTCGAGTAATCAAATATTCTATTTGACTACGTTTCAAGTGAAACAAGACTGTGGTCTGCTGCTAAAAGTATGAAAAAAAAAGCAAAATTATAAAAGGCTCAATAATATGTATTAAACTGGTGTTGTCTAGTTCCCTCTTTTCCATCTGAAATTAAGAGTTAAGAAATATTTCATGGAAAATTTGACAACATTTCTTTGACAATTTATGTTTGTACTATTAAGACTCATCCTAGTCAAAACAACATATCTATTTTGCTCGTGCCCTTGCTGCCCTGGGCGTGGACCCTTTAGAATCCGTGGGCCCCTGGGCAATTGCCCAGTTGCCCATACGGTTACTCCAGCCTTGCCTGTCTGCAGCGGCGCCAGATCTTCTCCGTAGCGCTGCAGACAGGTTAAGGAACAGAATGATGATGGGAATTTTCTTCCAATTGTAGAGTTTAAATAATCTTAGTTTCATAACCATCATGCTTTTTCAGAACCTGCTTGATCGTGAGCCAGCTACCCTCTAGCATTAGCTAATCTGCTTGTAGTTACACTTTTGATAGCAAACTTTGGAGTGTTTCTGCCTCTGTGTCTTTGCTGGTTTCTCTGTTTTCCTCCACAGCACCTAGATTAGCACAGTGTGTGCTAGTAAAAGGCATCTTCCTTACACAATAATTACGCGCACGACATATATGTGTCTCTCGTTTTGATCTGCCTCGGTCTGCTCTGCTGCCGCATCAGAAGAGCTGTGCGCATTGACTGTTACATAAAAGTTGCACAAAACGAAAAAAAGTTCCACAACATAATGAATCTATAACGAAAAGCATCATCGAATTTTATCGTTTTTATCAATTTGTTGTTGCAGCCCTATAACCAACCAACAATGTTGTTGTGCGTGGATCGCTTCCCTTCCGTGCGTCTGTGTGTGTGTGCGGACTTTGTAGGCGTGGGGCTGGAATTTCAGCCGTGGTCCAGCGCCACATCTGCCTATGTAGGGGAAACACTGTACATTTAAACTGGAAATCTGCCCAAGAAGTAGCTGTTGCTGGCTCCTGATCCGCCTTCTTTTTGAAAATACTGCGCTGTATTCGGATAATTTTTTGACCAAGACCAGGCTAAGACACCTCCCATGTACTTAATTAGAAAACTCATAGTACACACATTCATTCTAAAGTATCAAGAAGTATTAAATAAAGCTTAGCAGGTATTAGATAATCCATCAGTCCACATTCTTTACTGTTCACTGGATTTACCACATTTAAGTTTCTGTGCAGAGATTTGGCGTAATAACTACAAAACTACATTAACTTTTCTTGTTATTCCTCAGAAAAAGGTCATTAGAATCATTCACAAAGCAGGTTGCAGGGATCCAGACACATTCATTATTTTTACAACTCATAATATTAAAGTTTGTGGAACTCGTGCAATATCAAACATTACATCTTTTGTTTAGAGCTAAAAATAATCAACTACCAGGATATATTCAAAACATGTTTACTATAAGGAAAGGTGGTTATCATTTAAGAGGGTTATGTCGCTTTAAAATTAATAAGGCACAGACTTATAGAAAAAGATTTTGTGTTTCTGTGTGTTGGGTGAAGCTATGGAACAGTTTGAATGTGAAGTTGAAACAATGTCCAAACACAAAGCAATTCAAAAAGAAACAATTATCAGGAGGTATAGAGATGAAAAGAACGTGTGAATTGTAATATACTTTGGTTTATGGACATAATAATGTAATGTTGAATAAATAGTATGTTGGGTTAAGTAAATTGCTTTAAGAGCTATTTATTAACACTACTTGAGACCAATAAGCTGTAATACTATGTTTAAACATAGAATCACCTTGCCTGGTCTTTATTTGTTTTAGTCAGAAGATTCTAGGATTCTTTTATTCATTAAGGGATCATACACACTTCGTTTTGATTCAAGAAACAGACAGGTTAATAAAATTTAAGAATATATTTTACAAACAATTAAGACTTGACAAAATGTTTAAACTATTGTTTAGTGTGAGTGGATGCGAACTAAAGGGTTGTGTCTGGGACTTATGTGTGAATATATTGTAATGGAGCCAGAATCTCCATTTCTCAGAGATCTGAGTTCTGGACATAAAAGAATTTGGTTTGCAAATAAGCTATAAATTTGTTATTATCAAAACCACATGCCGACGCTATCTCGCTGTGTTCTACCTCACCCGTTCTGGAGACCTCTGTTTGGATCCGAGATGTCAAGGAGCCGACGACCCCACTGCACGTGGTTCGTAGAGAAACCTCGATGCTACCAAATCAGTCCTGAGATGTCTCCGGGTCACAACGATAGATGAAACCGAGCATCTTAAAAACAACTCTAAAGGAGTTTGCATTAGCTTTGTACTGCAGGTACTATCTTCTTGTTCTCAGCTTTGCAGGTGCGAAAAAGGTTTAAAGTTTTGATAATATGTCAAAATATTTGATGGTTAAAGAGGCTTTCACTCAGATGGCCGGTCTGAAGCTTTTCTCTAGAACCCTCGAACTGTTGAACTGTTCGGACTGAGGGAAAAACCAGAGGGACTAGTTTTAATGGATTGATGTTATGAATTTGTTAGCCAACCAAAAGTTGACAAGTTTGAAGATATTACCAAGCATCTCAGAGACACACCCTCTTTGATGTGGAGACTATGAATCTGGGCAATAGGTTAACTATGTGTCATGCGTGCATGGTGGTGCAGTTGTTAGCACTGTTGCCTCTCAGCACGAAGGCTGCAGGTTTGAAACTCGGCTGCGGCCTTTCTGCATGGAGTTGCGTGTTCTCCCCATGCATGCATGGGTTTCCTCCGGGTACTCCAGTTTCCCCCACAGATCACAACATGCCCTATAGGTTTTAAAATTTTAAGTCACTTTGGATAAAAGTGTCTGCCAAATAAATAAACATAAACATGTGTTAACTTGACTTTACTCTGTCTTTGTATGAGTGCAAATGGTGATGACCTCATCCAGTAAACATGTTAAGCATATATCATTAAGCACATATCAATGAACATTTTGTTGTTTTATAATTATAAAATCTTCTTTCTTCTGGGAATAAAGGAGTTTATTTTAAAGAGTTTCTCTGTGATGGACCTTGGAGGAGAGAATGCTATTGTTTATCTTTTATTATCTCTGTCAGGCTCTGATTCCAGCTGGTGTGAGGAAGCAGGCTCTGATTTAAAGGGACTATGTGCATACTTCCAGTGTCCTGTGAGGGAAAAATATTGTAGGTTGTGTCATAGCCAGGTTAAGTTGACCTGGCTGTAGATCTTGACCTGTGGAATCTCAAAATCAGGCCATTTCGTGATGTTACAATAATATTATCATATAAAGTTTGATCAGCATTTGGCTGTGAGTTACAAATAAATAATGGAATTGCATTTAGAGTTAAATAAGGAATATGTTGCAACATTAAAGACTGGCTATTATCCATGAAAAAGGGGTGGGAGTTTATAAGTAGGAACTTCTTCCCAGTCCCTTTTGACCATGTGGCTTAAAGTAGGAGGTAGAACAAAAGATTAATAAACGCTGATTTGTAGGATATCTTAGTTATTTTATTATTATTTCCCTCTGTTTTGTTCTTTTTATATTGTACAGTGCTGCATCTTCAAAAAGAAAATAAGTAGACCTGCTTTTATTCTGATTAATGTTTGTATGTGGGACTACTTTGTTTTGAGCATACGAGAAAGTAATTAAGCGGCTCTCACATGATCGTTTTAAACCAATGCCGTCCTCACATTTAGTAAACAGGAAGCCAACATAGCGGTGTACTCAGAGTCAGAAATATCAGAGATTATGATTAATCACCTTAGAAACTCATAAATTAGAGAAAAAAATATTTTCATGGAAACGTGTTTGATGTATTAAGTCAGGGGACAAGTTTCTGTCTAAATATACTCAAATAGAAAATGCTCTTACCAGTTAGTGTTTCCAAGTCTGTGTACATTTGAAGCTCCCACGCTTCAGCAGCTCTTCTTTCACCATTTAAATTATCCCTGTTTGGCCTGTTCCCATCAACTCTTGCTGCTGGCTCAAAACTGTATAGCTGTGCATCTTCAGCATTTAACATAAACGTAAATTCGGATTCAGAATCTGGAGCTTTGTGCTGCTGCTGCAAATTTGTGTTTTTTCTGAGCAGTCAGGAATGTTTTACTTCAGCATCGTCACTTCCAATTTCCAGCAAGAGGTGCTGCTTTTAGATGGATGAGCCTAGTTGGAACAGTACTAACACCTTTTTTTAAAGTATCTTCCTTTTTTTCTAATTAAAATATAAAGTTTAGACCAGTTACAATATAAGGGCTTCAACATGTGTTTTTTAAAGAGAAAAATTGTGAGAAAAGCGTGAATGTGATTTTCAAAAACAAAAGTGTGATATGATTTTTTATTTAGATCATTTTTTTAAAGCAGCAGGGGCTAAAAAATACTTTTTACAGGGTGAATGAATTATCTGTCAGCCCCCTCCTCTCCTTGTGGGGACAATACTGCATTTGCAACTTGAGCCTCTCCGGACCGGTGATCTGAAGTCTTGCAAAGTCACGTTTCTTGCCAGAAGAAGTAACACATTACAGCAATCCATGTTTACACCACACCTCGAATCTCTCATTTTGGCTGGGAAACTCCCATAGTTTACCCTTTGATTTGCCTTCTTTATTATTCACAAATTTCCCTTATTTTGTTCATTGAACAAATTCTGTCCATGCTCTTACGGAGACCAGAGCTTCATAAGAGTATGTAAAAACTGTGACTTCTAATTGAGTTTCTTTAGATTCGTGATGAATTCCTTTGTTTTTGAAGACCACTGCTGCTATAAGTGATGTTCATCATTTCACAGACCAATATTTGGTCTAGTATATTTGTTGTTACATCTGTTTTTGTACATTTGGACTCAAATCTTTCCATCCCAACAGAACCACTCAGCCAGCACTCCCTCTGAACCCTCACAGCTCATTTTTCTCTCCAGGACGATGGAGTCTTAATTTCTATCATGCCTAATTAAACTATCTATCTCCAAGGATCTGTAGCACCATTACCCATAATACCCTGCACCAGCAGAATCTCACCTCAGTGCTGGTCCGCTGCCCGACAGCATATCTGTTAATAAGAAAAGAGCAGCCTGTAAAACTAATATTGCTGCAGAGCCTGACTTCATTATGGTGGACAATCCCTGGCTTTAGTTTCCAACCCGTCAAAGCTCCATGGACGCAGGAACACGAAGTGGACACAGGCTCACAGCCATATGGTTTCTGCTGTTTTAATGAGGATGGAGGCAGAGAATAAAAAAAAATTGTGGTTCTGAAAGACCATGATCCATATAGTAAAGCAAAGCTATCCCCAGGTTCTGAAATTCCAACTGTTTCAGTTATACAAATAAACACACAGCATTTTCCAAATAAAAAGTACCATTACACCTTCAGATCTGCATGCAAACAGCACTTTTTTCCATCTACTTACTATTGTAACTGCTAGCCTGATTTTACACCAAGACTATGTTCACCCACTGTCACCCACCCACTCATTGGGACCAACTTGGGAAATCCCTAAATTATTAAAGAAACTTGCAGAACATTTGTTGGAATTTGTGGTTGTTCCTCCAGTAAGTCATTAATGAGCTGAGAGGTGTTTCACCAGGTTCAGGTCAGAAGTCTGTCCAGTCGAGACTAGAAAAGAAATGTGTGTGTGTGTGTGTGTGTGTGTGTGTGTGTGTGTGTGTGTGTGTGTGTGTGTGTGTGTGTGTGTGTGTGTGTGTGTGTGTGTGTGTGTGTGTGTGTGTGTGTGTGTGTGTGTGTGTGCCCTAGATGACCTCTAGGGGCAGTGTTGTTTCTGAAGACTACATATAACCCTTCCAGAGAAGAAAAACTGTAAATGGAAGAGTAGAATATAGGTGCACTGTTGAATGGAACAGAGGATGGCAAAAGAGTTGTAATAAATAAATAAATAAATAAATAAAAAGACTGAAACTTTCTAAAGTACAGGAGAAAAATAAAAACAATTGTGAAAAGTACAGCTTTTATTCCAAAACAGTACCACTACAATGCACAAACATCTGGACACAAATACAGTCCTACTCCCAAGTTTAATTTGTTTAGGCAAGTAAAGTAAGTGTGTCACACAGACACTCCTTAATGTTGACTTTTTTTAATCTAATTTGCTGTTAAAAGTAATATTAATGCAGAGGCTCAGGACAACAATATCCTGCAGACAGACTTGACTGTCACTGACAATATCACTGACCAGTCAGACATTGAGAAAACAAAATACTGATCAGTATATAGTCAAACGAGGCTGGGTCTAAGCTGGGGCAAGAGAGGGCATTGCGTCGAGATCCCTGACAAATACAAACCGGCTGAGTCATGTCACCCCAATTCTTGCACCCCTGCACTGGCTCCCTCTTCAGGATTTGGTTTAAAATCCTGCTTTTAGTTTTTAAAGCACTAAATAGCCTTGCACCAACAAATATGGCTGACATACTAAAGCCATACGTACTGCCGACACGCTCACTGAGGTCAGCCGACTGCATGGTGCTTTGAACCCCCTCAATCAAAAATGAGTGGGTAGCGTGAGTACATTGTAGCGGAAATCCACATTATTCTCAGATTAACTTTCGTCGGGCTCACACGATGAAGAACAATACCAATTTCATACAAAGTTTCTTTCTTTCACACTCAGCAGCAAACAAGGGGGGGATTTGAAACTGGCTAACTCCTACCTTCCCCCAGGGACATACATTTTACCAAGTGACTTGTTTTTCTCTTCTGTACCAGTTGGAGAAGCAGGACGATATCAGAAACTGGTCTGTTTTACATCAACCCATTAAGACTGACCTTTTTCTCAAGATGGAGGTAGTTTTAAAACTTCTCTTTAGGTCCCAGTGGGAGCTTCACGACTTGAGTCTTTATAAGCCTTGAATTTCTGTTTATCTACAATCAAAGAAGGTGTTTTAGGTAAATGTTTAAATGCTTATCAGTTGCAAACCTAAATGCTTGTTTGTGTTCCTCTTTCATGTTAAACATCTGCCATTTTTTTCACCAGTTAAAATTCATACTAACAGTAATACAGTCACGCTTAAGACACAAATTTAGTTCAATTCTGTGTAAAGTAATACTTTTTGCAGCCTTATATGGATAACTTTGGTAACTTGTCATTATGGACCTTTCATTGTTGGAAATGGTAGCGTGTATTTGAAAGAGCCATGGTGCCATCCAGTGGTTAATGAGTGAAATACATGTGGGTGTAACCAAGAAAGGTTATAATGGCCACAGTCAAAACCTTGTGTCGGCAGAACAAAGACTCCGTAAGAATCTCTCTGCTTGGCTTTTCCATCTCGCCTAGCAGCGACGTGGCTCTCAAAGCTGTTAAGTCATTAACTCTCAAAAGTTATGGTAAAACTCAGGGGCAACTCCGTTGTTTTGTTTTAACCTTCTACGTAAAACCGGAAGTTGGCTTGGTCCGGTCGAGTTTTCACATAAAGAGTTAAAACTAATTTGGAGCAGTTTTTCTGATTCGACTTCGTTTTGAATAATTTGGACCCGCAATCTGAATTCCATGTTTCGGGGCAGCTGAAGTGAAGGAACTTAAAGTCAAGCCACCGTAGAGGAACGCATTATCCTCACCTACACAGATGGCCAATGACCGACTCTGGGGCCAGGATCCTACTGTCCCAGAAGCCTCTTCACATGAGCGAGGACTCCAAGGCTGTCTCAGCCCTTTGGCCACCCTCTGGCGACCAGGAGAAAGGTCTGTGAATCATTTTCATCTGACTGACTTTTCTGCTAAGCCCGATTAGTGAATTCAGACTTGAACTTTTATGGTGTGTTCTATTTCTATCCAAATTCACGTTAGCTCTCAAGATTTACCCTTCTTGTTCCTGCTGTCACCAACTCCTACATTTCTATACCCATATGAACACACACACACACACACACACACACACACACACACACACACACACACACACACACACACACACACACACACACACACTCACACTGTTCCCCTTTTAGGGGTCAATGGGCCACGACCAGTCTATATACTCACATAAATAGGATGGTTTGGCAGGCTAGGAAATCACTCAAGTATTCCAATGGTATTACAAACGTAAATGTAATCCATTTTACTATAATCTAGTGTGTCACCAAAACTCCACTTTATTACACATCAGTTATTTCAAATCACTGCTATAAAGCTTTGGGTTTAACCATTTCCTTAATTCCATGCATGAAACTATGAGATGTGTTTGATCCTTTTGTCAACGTATTAACTGATGTTTGTAATAAACTCACAAAACGTAAATAACGCCTGATCATGTCTAGCAATCTCGAGAACAGTCAGCGCATTCTGGCAAGAATTCATCCTTTAGGTTAAGTTGTGACATTAAATTTGTGACTGATTACATTGAACAAATCTGAATATCAATTAAAGTGTTCCAAGTTCACAATAACAAAGACTTGGTGGTGTCCCGATTAATTAATATAAGATTAAAAATGACTAATCAAGCTAAATCTACACCACATTTGATACATATAGATATAAATCTATATTTATCGCTACATCATATTGTTTGTTGTCCAATAGCATGCAGAGACAACAGTAAATCCTGACCTACGACTGAGAAAGTCAATGGGCCATGGCCAGTCTATGTACTCACATAAATGGGATGGTTTGCCAGGCTACGAAAACACACAAGTATTCCAAAGGTATTACAAACATAATTGTGATCTAAATAATATGTATAAAAAATAGTTTTTGTAAGGGGATACAGTTACTCATAATTTGTATTGTAAATGTGTAAAAGGGGTATATTCTGTTACTCTCCAAGACTGTCAGTACTTACACGTGTTAGAGAACAGACAGGTATTTTTGGATTTTGAGCACATCTTAATGCAACTTGATTTAACTCTTAAGGTGCATTTTTACTGCATCTATTTCAGCCTTTAGTTTTTTGTTATCACAAAAAATAAAAATAAATAAATTTTGCAAATATGTAGTGAAATATTCTAGCAGAGGTCATTATTTGACTTGTGTTGAAAACGAGTCATGATGAAATGATGAATGCTCAGTTTATACCTTAATAGAATGGCTTGTCAAAATGTTCCATGTGTTCACAAACTACCACATGCACACACGCAGCACACACACATATACGCACCCACACAGACATGAGTATGCACATGCACACACACATGCATGCACGCAGCACACACGCAAACACACATATACGCACAGTTTTAAAACCAACACAGAAAGTCATGATCACTCAGATGTTAAAAACCCAGAAAACCAACACTAGTCGTGTCACAGCAGCTCATTTATTTTACCTGCAGCAGCGTTTGACTCATAAGTTCCGTTTAAGCGGCATTATCTGTAATAAAACGGATGTCTGAAGGACCTTCGGGTCAAAGAGACTGCTAGCTGGATTTAAACAGACTCTGGCAGCATTAATGTGATCACATTATGATAAACAGGAAGGAACATGACTGTGTGTGTGAACGTGTGAGCCTACGGTGAGAGAAAATGGGTCAGGGCACGAGTTAATGATGTATTAGGCAGAACAGAACATCGTTCATCACAGAGGGACAGTTGAGGACCAAACATATCGCTCACAAACGTGTGCTTTAAGGAAAACTGATCTAGAGACTAGCTAGACATCCACAGACACAAAATGATTAAATTATTTTGGAATTTGTGGTCTGATGTGTACATTTGCATATCCCAGGCAGAACATATTTCAAAAATATCTAGTGTGGATCTATTATGCACAAGTTGATATAATATAGTAATTTGACCACCAGTCATTCAGTCGCTGAAATTATTCATGCAAATAGCTAAAGTTAACTCCTGACAGCTTGTGGACTTAATTTACCAAGGTATGGTTATCCCTCTGCCTGCCCAGGTCACATATGGTGAAGCTGCTCGCTCCTCACGAAAAAGTAAGGAAAAATGCTCGGTAAAATTTACAGCTTCATTGCCACTTGCTTCTGCTTAGCCCTGTTGTGGTTGCTAATAAACAGGACACACGCTGAGATGAGGGCACGAAAAAAATCTGAAAGTCAATTTTCATAGCCGCTCACTTCCGGTTCTGGCAGCTGACTACGGATCCAGTCTACAGCAGACTATTGTATTCCACAGACCTTGTCTTTACTGATGAGGGTAATTTTAAAAAAACTGGCTTAGGTGAAGGAACATTATATAAACTGTGCTTAAAGGTTCCAGGGCTGAAATGATTTATCGAGTAATTTGTAAATTTGACAACAAAATATCCTATTTTGAATTTTTGTAATTCAACTATTTGAATCATTTGAAACGACCACCACAATTAAAAATCACAGATATGGAAACAGTTTGCAAAAATACCAGCTGGTGTTCTCAGTCCGCACAAGTCAGCATCTGCGAATGTATTCACTCTTCTTTATACTAACGCACCTAAACGAACACCCCATTAAGACAAGGGAGCAAGAACATTTAAAACATCAAAACACACCCCTCATTAACATTAGGCTTTAGTGTGGCTGACAGTGGCTGGAGAGGAAGATTAGTTCATAGAAATTTACATTGAGTCTCAATTACCAACAGCTGCCTGTCCCCTCAGTTAAGACTCACAAAGGGAACACCAGAGCCGCGTGGGGGCTGGGATGCAAACAATTTCACATCTCATAACTTATTAATGAGATCTTTCACTGAGAAACATGTTTTTTTACCTATTATTTTTGAAAATTATCTGTCACTCTGCAGGCTGAACATGAAAACAGTCTCCTACACCTATTTCCTGCATTAGATTCTGATAGAAACTAAAACGGTGAAACTCTAGGATTAGAAAATCCTGACAGATCTACGTCACACTGTCACTTAATATTCATGGACTCACCCATCTTCACTCCCGATGAGGAAGGCTGTTGTCGGTTTAGCGTCCAGGAAACATCAGATAACATCTTGGCTAGTAGAAGCTAACTGTTATCATTAGCAACCACACCACACAGCAGAACTCCTCCTGGCTTGCGTTATTTGTGGAGATAAAACATCAGCATTGCAAAGCAAACGGAGTGAGTGGTAGAGTCGTGTTGATTTTCGCCAGTACGAGGCACAACATCCAATATCAGGAAACAAGTCTCCAAATCCTGTCGTCTGAATATATTTTCTTCTCTATGCTGAAACAGGCACACCAGAGCTTTACTTCCCAGAGTACAACTTATAGGGCATTCATTCCCACTACAGACCACTGCAAATGTATTAAAATATGAGTGAAGGACCTCTTTAAGAGAAACTTCCCCCTAACCATTAATATCCACAAATATAAAATACAAGATAAACTAGAACTGCAAGCAGTTATCAACGGGTTCCAAGCCCCCAGCGCCAGTCGCCCACCCGCCCCGCCCTCAACTTCGCCAGTCCTCACGCGGTCCCGCCCCAAACACACGTTCTCCCGCCGGCGTCCCGTCAGCTCACTTCAACCGGCGCAATGAAAGTAACACTCAGGATACGTCATTAAACCTGCAAAGCCTTTACACATATCTTTCAGAGGCATGGCTGACTTCTCAATGGTGATTACAATGGAATTCCACTGTTTCCTTATAAAAGAACGTGAAGATTTAATGAGTGAGATTATCAAACAATAATCTATACATCAACAGAATATTACAAATAACATAAATACTTGATAATGTCTTTAGATTTAAAAGATTTTCAACAAAAACTACGAGTTTCATTTTGTGACTTACTGACCAAATGTTTTAAAAAATCATGAAAAATACATAAATCATCCTAAAATTACCAAAATATTCTCACATGGCAGTGTTAACATGCGGAATAACACGGTGTTGTTTTTAAATCAGTAGACTCAAAGCTTTTTTGAAGAAAAATTGGGAAATATAACTATAAAGGTCACAACAAAAATTAAAATATTCATAAAAAAATAGTGCTACTTTCTAAAATTAGGAGAAAAATCTCAGATCACCATAGGTACATGTGGAATGTTGCAAATGGCTTATATTTACTGTATACCTAAAAAAAACTTTCTAACAAAAAGTAATTACGTTGTTGTCCAACTATACAGAAAAATTGGCAAAAAGTAAAAAATTCATTAAAAATCAATGCTTTTGTACAAAAATCTCAAAATATTCCCAGATTGACTCTGTGATGTGTCTATTGTGCTCATATTTTTGAAAAGATCATAATTGTCAAACTTTTCTTACAATAAAATAATATTTGCATTAGTGGCTGTAGTCAAAAATATGTCCTATAATTAAACACAAGGGGGAGCTCAAATCAAGACGACATTTTTTTAGTTTCATAAACCACCTAAGAGGGAACTTTGTGGCAAATTACAAGAAGATTGTGAGAACAGAATTTGCGCTACAATTGCTAGCCTGAAAATGTATTTTCGTAAATATAAAGCGCAAACCTCTTCGTAGAGCTGCGGCTTTCGTGACATAAGCTCTAGCCTATCCAGTTAACACAATCTGGAAATCTTAGCCTCTTACATGCAAATAGTGATTTTTAGGAAATTTTTCAAATTTGAAATTTTAAATGATCATAAACCACGCCCACTTTGATCAATAATTACCATATTGATAATGTAGTCTTAAGACTCTATAGTGATGACAACCACTAAGTTTCTTGCAGATCCATTTAGCCGGTTCAGCAGTATAATTTCTTCCCAGTTATAGCGCCCCCTATTGTTTAATCAAGTTGAAAACCAGAACATACACTTGAATTGACCTTAGGTATGACTGTTATGAACAGCTTTAAAAAATCTCAAAATCTTCTGAAGTTACGCTAAAAAAACTTTTTCATTCCCAAAAAATTATTTAAAAAAATCATATTAAAAAAAATAAGCAATTTATTGAAAATCCCTTCACATCTTTTGGTCAGCCGCTCCTCCTCTCTTGTCAGGGAAAGTTGTGATGTGATTGAGTTTGACGGCCGGGAGGAGTTAACGAAAGTAAGTTGGACTTACTATGCAAATTTCTACTAATTTGCATAAGTTTAAAACATTTTTTAAAATACTCATCTAAATTTGACTGACTCATTGAACACACTGGACGAGATCATTTGTTTTTTTACGAAAGAAATGGGGAGAAACATGCCAAAAATATTTTTGAGGTACCACAGCGCCACCTATTGGACAAAATTCAAAAAATTTTCTGTGATTGTAGATGTCACTATGACTGATATGAATTGTAATTTTCTGTATAGAATATGTATTTTTCATGAGTAAAAGGGCGAAAATTTTTAAAGCCTATAAGCCACGCCCACTTTTTAATCATTTTCAAAATATAGCTTAAGGGTCCGATGATTAACATATGTGCCAAGTTCTGTGGAAATCCATCAAGCCGTTTAGCTGAAACAAACTTTTTGACTCTTTAGCGCCCCCTATTGGTGAATCCAAACAAAATGGGGTAGATAGGGCTTACCGCTCATACTTCATAAGGGTCTAGAGTCTCATCAATTTATCTTGAGAAATGGTGAAGATATCATCAATTACCACATGTGCTAGCTAGCGCACTGATTTTGACATGGAGTCATTAGCCCAATTTTCAATATTTCTGCATTTTTCTTCATCACAACAACTTACCTTAGTCCATAGATCACATGTACGAAGTTTGAAGTTGATTCAACGAAAAATGACGAATAGGTGATTAAAAGTAAGTTTTGCGTTTTTTGCGATCTAGCAAAAAATCTAGTTAGGCGGAAATGGGCGTGGCCAATACAAACGACGTGCAGAATTATCCAAGGATCATGTACATATAAAGTTTTTGACTGTAGGACCTACGGTTTGGGAGCTAGTAGCTGAAACGTATTCACCTCCGCAATAGCGCCACCTAGGTGACTCGGGGTCCAAATTTTCGAATCTGAGTAGCGGTCAGGATTTTGTATCAGACTGCCTTGTCAGATTTTTCCTGGCAATTTCAGGCTCTTGCCCCCATACAGACACAGCGGAGAAGAATAATGAAGAATAATAAATAATGAAAAATCCGTAGAAAAACAATAGGGTTCCCTGCCCTTTGGGCTTGGAACCCTAACTAGAACTGCAAGCAGTTATCAACGGGTTCCAAGCCCCCAGCGCCAGTCGCCCACCCGCCCCGCCCTCAACTTCGCCAGTCCTCACGCGGTCCCGCCCCAAAAACACGTTCTCCCGCCGGCGTCCCGTCAGCTCACTTCAACCGGCGCAATGAAAGTAACACTCAGGATACGTCATTAAACCTGATGGGCCTATACACATATCTTTCAGAGGCATGGCTGACTTCTCAACCGTGATTACAATGGAATTCCACTGTTTCCTTATTAAAGAACGTGAAGATTTAATGAGTGAGATTATCAAACAATGATATATACATCAACAGAATATTACAAATAACATAAATACTTGATAATGTCTTTAGATTTAAAAGATTTTCAACAAAAACTACGAGTTTTATTTTGTGACTTACTGACCAAATGTTTTAAAAAATCATGAAAAATACATAAATCATCCTAAAATTACCAAAATATTCTCACATGGCAGTGTTAACATGCGGAATAATATGATGTTGTTTTTAAATAAGTAGACTCAAAGCTTTTTTGAAGAAAAATTGGGAAATATAACTATAAAGGTCACAACAAAAATTCAAATATTCATAAAAAAATAGTGCTACTTTCTAAAAATAGGAGAAAAATCTCAGATCACCATAGGTACATGTGGAATGTTGTAAATGGCTTATATTTACTGTATACCTAAAAAAAACTTTCTAACAAAAATTAATTACGTTGTTGTCCAACTATACAGAAAAACTGGTAAAAAGTTAAAAATTCATTAAAAATCTATGCTTTTGTACAGAAATCTCAAAATATTCCCAGGTTGCCTCTGTGATGTGAGAATTCTTCTTATATTTTTGTTGGGGTCATAAATGTAAAACTGTACTTACAATAAAATAATATTTGCATTAGTGGCTGTAGACAAAAATATGTCCTACAATTAAACACAAGGGGGAGCTCAAATCAATACGACATTTTTTTTCTTTCATAAACCACCTAAGAGTGAACTTTGTGGCAAATTACAAGAAGATTGTGAGAACAGAATTTGCGCTACAATTGCTAGCCTAAAAATGTATTTTCGTAAATATAAAGCGCAAACCTCTTCATGGAGCTGCGGCTTTCGTGACATAAGCTCTAGCCTATCCAGTTAACACAATCTGGAAATCTTAGCCTCTTACATGCAAATTGTGATTTTTAGGAAATTTTTCAAATTTGAAATTTTAAATGATCATAAACCACGCCCACTTTGATCAATCATTACCATATTGATAATGTAGTCTTAAGACTCTATAGTGATGACAACCACTAAGTTTCGTGCAGATCCATTTAGCTGGTTCAGCAATATAATTTCTTCCCAGTTATAGCGCCCCCTATTGTTTAATCAAGGTGAAAACCAGGACATACACTTGAATTGACCTTAGGTATGATTGTTATGAACAGCTTTGAAAAATGTCAAAGTCTTTTGAAGTTACGCTAAAAAAACTTTTTCATTCCCAAAAAATTATTTTAAAAAATCATATTAAAAAAAATAAGCAAATTATCCAAAATCCCTTCACATCTTTTGGTCAGCCGCTCCTCCTCTCTTGTCAGGGAAAGTTGTGATGTGATTGAGTTTGACGGCCGGGAGGAGTTAACGAAAGTACGTTGGACTTACTATGCAAATTTCTACTAATTTGCATAAGTTTAAAACATTTTTTAAAATACTCATCTAAATTTGACTGACTCAATGAACACACTGGATGAGATCATTTGTTTTTTTACGAAAGAAATGGGGAGAACCATGCCAAAAATATTTTTGGGGTACCACAGCGCCACCTATTGGACAAAATTCAAAAAAATTTCTGTGATTGTAGATGTCACTATGACTGATATGAATTGTAATTTTCTGTATAGAATATGTATTTTTCATGAGTAAAAGGGCGTAAATTTTTAAAGCCTATAAGCCACGCCCACTTTTTAATCATTTTCAAAATATAGCTTAAGGGTCCGATGATTAACATATATGCCAAGTTCTGTGGAAATCCATCAAGCCGTTTAGCTGAAACAAACTTTTTGACTCTTTAGCGCCCCCTATTGGTGAATCCAAACAAAATGGGGTAGGTAGGGCTTACCGCTCATACTTCATAAGTTTCTAGAGTCTCATCAATTTATCTTGAGTAATGGTCAAGATATCATCAATTACCACATGTGCTAGCTAGCGCACTGATTTTGACATGGTGTCATTAGCCCAATTTTCAATATTTCTGCATTTTTCTTCACCACAACAACTTACCTTAGTCCATAGATCACATGTACGAAGTTTGAAGTTGATTCGACGAAAAATGACGAATAGGTGATTAAAAGTAAGTTTTGCGTTTTTTGCGATCTAGCAAAAAATCTAGTTAGGCGGAAATGGGCGTGGCCAATACAAAAAAGATGGAGAATCAATCAAGGATCATGTGCATATAAAGTTTTTGACTGTAGGACCTACGGTTTGGGAGCTAGTAGCTGAAACGTGTTGACCTCTGCAATAGCGCCACCTAGGTGACCCGGGGTCCAAATTTTCGAATCTGAGTAGCGGTCAGGATTTTCTATCAGACTGCCATGTCAGATTTTTCCTTGCAATTTCAGGCTCTTGCGCCCATACAGACACAGCGGAGAAGAATAATAATAACTAGAACTGCAAGCAGTTATCAACGGGTTCCAAGCCCCCAGCGCCAGTCGCCTACCCGGCCCCGCCCTCCACTTCGCCAGTCCTCACGCGGTCCCGCCCCAAAAACACGTTCTCCCGCCGGCGTTCGTCAGCTCACTTCAACCGGCGCAATGAAAGTAACACTCAGGATACGTCATTAAACCTGCAAAGCCTATACACATATCTTTCAGAGGCATGGCTGACTCCTCAATCGTGATTACAATGGAATTCCACTGTTTCCTTATTAAAGAACGTGAAGATTTAATGAGTGAGGTTATCAAACAATGATCTATACATCAACAGAATATTACCAATAACATAAACACTTGATAATGTCTTTAGATTTAAAAGATTTTCAACAAAAACTATGAGTTTCATTTTGTGACTTACTGAACAAATGTTTTAAAAAATCATGAAAAATACATAAATCATCCTAAAATTACCAAAATATTCTCACATGGCAGTGTTAACATGCGGAATAATATGATGTTGTTTTTAAATCAGTAGACTCAAAGCTTTTTTGAAGAAAAATTGGGAAATATAACTATAAAGGTCACAACAAAAATAAAAATATTCATAAAAAAATAGTGCTACTTTCTAAAATTAGGAGAAAAATCTCAGATCACCATAGGTACATGTGGGATGTTATAAATGGCTTATATTTACTGTATACCTAAAAAGCTTTCTAACAAAAATTAATTACGTTGTTGTCCAAATATACAGAAAAACTGGTAAAAAGTTAAAAATTCATTAAAAATATACACTTTTGTACAGAAATCTCAAAATATTCCCAGGTTGCCTCTGTGATGTGAGAATTCTTCTTATATTTTTGTTGGGGTCATAAATGTAAAACTGTACTTACAATAAAATAATACTTGCATTAGTGGCTGTAGACAAAAATATGTCCTATAATTAAACACTAGGGGGAGCTCAAATCAAGACGACATTTCTTTTTGTTTCATAACCCACCTAAGAGTGAACTTTGTGGCAAATTACAAGAAGATTGTGAGAACAGAATTTGCGCTACAATTGCTAGCCTAAAAACGTATTTTCGTAAATATAAAGCGCAAACCTCTTTGTGGAGCTGCGGCTTTCGTGACATAAGCTCTAGCCTATTCATTTAACACAATCTGGAAATCTTAGCCTCTTACATGCAAATAGTGATTTTTAGGAAATTTTTCAAATTTGAAATTTTAAATGATCATAAACCACGCCCACTTTGATCAATCATTACCATATTGATAATGTAGTCTTAAGACTTTATAGTGATGACAGCCACTAAGTTTCGTGCCGATCCATTTAGCCGGTTCAGCAGTATAATTTCTTCCCAGTTATAGCGCCCCCTATTGTTTAATCAAGTTGAAAACCAGGACATACACTTGAATTGACCTTAGGTATGACTGTTATGAACAGCTTTGAAAAATGTCAAAATCTCTTGAAGTTACGCTAAAAAAACTTTTTCATTCCCAAAAAATTATTTAAAAAAATCATATTTAAAAAAATAAGCAAATTATCGAAAATCCCTTCACATCTTTTGGTCAGCCGCTCCTCCTCTCTTGTCAGGGAAAGTTTTGATGTGATTGAGTTTGACGGCCGGGAGGAGTTAACGAAAGTACGTTGGACTTACTATGCAAATTTCTACTAATTTGCATAAGTTTAAAAAATTTTTTTAAATTACTCATCTAAATTTGACTGACTCAAAGAACACATTGGAATAGATCATTTGTTTTTTTACAAAAGAAATGGGGAGAAACATGCCAAAAATATTTTTGGGGTACCAGAGCGCCACCTATTGGACAAAATTCAAAAAATTTTCTGTGATTGTAGATGTCACGATGACTGATATGAATTGTAATTTTCTGTATAGAATATGTATTTTTCATGAGTAAAAGGGCGAAAATTTTTAAAGCCTATAAGCCACGCCCACTTTTTAATCATTTTCAAAATATAGCTTAAGGGTCCGACGATTAACATATGTGCCAAGTTCTGTGGAAATCCATCAAGCCGTTTAGCTGAAACAAACTTTTTGACTCTTTAGCGCCCCCTATTGGTGAATCCAAACAAAATGGGGTAGATAGGACTTACCGCTCATACTTTGTAAGGTTCTAGAGTCTCATCAATTTATTTTGAGAAATGGTGAAGATATCATCAATTAACACATGTGCTAGCTAGCGCACTGATTTTGACATGGTGTCATTAGCCCAATTTTCAATATTTCTGCATTTTTCTTCATCACAACAACTTAGCCTAGTCCATAGATCACATGTACGAAGTTTGAAGTTGATTCGACGAAAAATGTCGAATAGGTGATTAAAACTAAGTTTTGCATTTTTTGCGATCTAGCAAAAAATCTAGTTAGGCGGAAATGGGCGTGGCCAATACAAAAAAGATGGAGAATCAATCAAGGATCATGTGCATATAAAGTTTTTGACTGTAGGACCTACGGTTTGGGAGCTAGTAGCTGAAACGTGTTGACCTCTGCAATAGCGCCACCTAGGTGACCCGGGGTCCAAATTTTCGAATCTGAGTAGCGGTCAGGATTTTCTATCAGACTGCCATGTCAGATTTTTCCTTGCAATTTCAGGCTCTTGCGCCCATACAGACACAGCGGAGAAGAATAATAATAATAAATAATAAATAATAAATAATGAAAAATCCGTAGAAAAACAATAGGGTTCCCTGCCCTTTGGGCTTGGAACCCTAACTAGAACTGCAAGCAGTTATCAACGGGTTCCAAGCCCCCAGCGCCAGTCGCCCACCCGCCCCGCCCTCAACTTCGCCAGTCCTCACGCGGTCCCGCCCCAAAAACACGTTCTCCCGCCGGCGTCCCGTCAGCTCACTTCAACCGGCGCAATGAAAGTAACACTCAGGATACGTCATTAAACCTGCAAAGCCTATACACATATCTTTCAGAGGCATGGCTGACTTCTCAATCGTGATTACAATGGAATTCCACTGTTTCCTTATTAAAGAACGTGAAGATTTAATGAGTGAGATTATCAAACAATCATCTATACATCAACAGAATATTACAAATAACATAAAGACTTGATAATGTCTTTAGATTTAATAGATTTTCAACAAAAACAATGAGTTTCATTTTGTGACTTACTGATCAATTGTTTTAAAAAATCATGAAAAATACATAAATCATCATAAAATTACCAAAATATTCTCACATGGCAGTGTTAACATGCGGAATAATATGATGTTGTTTTTAAATCAGTTGACTCAAAGCTTTTTTGAAGAAAAATTAGGAAATATAACTATAAAGGTCACAACAAAAATTTAAATATTCATAAAAATATAGTGCTACTTTCTATAATTAGGAGAAAAATCTCAGATCACCATAGGTACGTGTGGAATGTTGTAAATGGCTTATATTTACTGTATACCTAAAAAGTTTTCTAACAAAAATTAATTACGTTGTTGTCCAACTATACAGAAAAACTGGTAAAAAGTTAAAAATTAATTAAAAATCTATGCTTTTGTACAGAAATCTCAAAATATTCCCAGGTTGCCTCTGTGACGTGAGAATTCTTCTTATATTTTTGTTGGGGTCATAAATGTAAAACTGTACTTACAATAAAATAATATTTGCATTAGTGTCTGTAGACAAAAATATGTCCTAAAATTAAACACAAGGGGGAGCTCATATCAAGACGACATTTTTTTTGTTTCATAAACCACCTAAGAGTGAACTTTGTAGCAAATTACAAGAAGGTTGTGAGAACAGAATTTGCGCTACAATTGCTAGCCTAAAAATGTATTTTCATAAATATAAAGCGTAAACCTCAACATGGAGCTGCGGCTTTCGTGACATAAGCTCTAGCCTATCCAGCTAACACAATCTGGAAATCTTAGCCTCTTACATGCAAATAATGATTTTTAGGAAATTTTTCAAATTTGAAATTTTAAATGATCATAAGCCACGCCCACTTTGATAAATCATTACCATATTGATAATGTAATCTTAAGACTCTATAGTGATGACAACCACTAAGTTTCGTGCAGATCCATTTAGCCAGTTCAGCAGTATAATTTCTTCCCAGTTATAGCGCCCCCTATTGTTTAATCAAGTTGAAAACCAGGACATACACTTGAATTGACCTTAGGTATGACTGTTATGAACAGCTTTGAAAAATGTCAAAATCTTTTGAAGTTACTTTTAAAAAAACTTTTTCATTCTCCAAAATTTTAAAAAAAAAAATCATATTAAAAAAAATAAGCAAATTATCCAAAATCCCTTCACATCTTTTGGTCAGCCGCTCCTCCTCTCTTGTCAGGGAAAGATGTGATGTGATTGAGTTTGACGGCCGGGAGGAGTTAACGAAAGTACGTTGGACTTACTATGCAAATTTCTACTAATTTGCATAAGTTTAAAACATTTTTTAAAATACTCATCTAAATTTGACTGACTCAATGAACATACTGGATGAGATCATTTGTTTTTTTACGAAAGTAATGGGGAGAAACATGCCAAAAATATTTTTGGGGTACCACAGCGCCACCTATTGGACAAAATTCAAAAAATTTTCTGTGATTGTAGATGTCATTATGACTGATATGAATTGTAATTTTCTGTATAGAATATGTATTTTTCAGGAGTAAATGGGCGAAAACGTTTAAAGCCTATTTATAGCCTATAAGCCACGCCCACTTTTTAATCATTTTCAAAATATAGCTTAAGGGTCCGATGATTAACATATGTGCCAAGTTCTGTGGAAATCCATCAAGCAGTTTAGCTGAAACAAACTTTTTGACTCTTTAGCGCCCCCTATTGGTGAATCCACACAAAATCGGGTAGATAGGGCTTACCGCTCATACTTCATAAGGGTGTAGAGTCTCATCAATTTATCTTGAGAAATGGTGAAGATATCATCAATTACCACATGTGCTAGCTAGCACACTGATTTTGACATGGTGTCATTAGCCCAATTTTCAATATTTCTGCCTTTTTCTTCATCACCACAACTTATCTTAGTCCATAGATCATATGTCCGAAGTTTGAAGTTGATTCGACGAAAAATGACGAATAGGTGATTAAAAGTAAGTTTTGAGTTTTTTGCGATCTAGCAAAAAATCTAGTTAGGCGGAAATGGGCGTGGCCAATACAAAAAAGATGGAGAATCACCCAAGGATCATGTACATATAAAGTTTATGACTGTAGGACCTACGGTTTGGGAGCTAGTAGCTGAAACGTGTTGACCTCCGCAATAGCGCCACCTAGGTGACGCGGGGTCCAAATTTTCGAATCTGAGTAGCGGTCAGGATTTTGTATCAGACTGCCATGTCAGATTTTTCCTGGCAATTTCTGGCTCCTGCCCCCATACAAACGTAGCGGAGAAGAATAATAAATAATAATGAAAAATCCGTAGAAAAACAATAGGGTTCCCTGCCCTTTGGGCTTGGAACCCTAACTAGAACTGCAAGCAGTTATCAACGGGTTCCAAGCCCCCAGCGCCAGTCGCCTACCCGGCCCCGCCCTCCACTTCGCCAGTCCTCACGCGGTCCTGCCCCAAAAACACGTTCTCCCGCCGGCGTTCGTCAGCTCACTTCAACCGGCGCAATGAAAGTAACACTCAGGATACGTCATTAAACCTGCAAAGCCTATACACATATCTTTCAGAGGCATGGCTGACTCCTCAATCGTGATTACAATGGAATTCCACTGTTTCCTTATTAAAGAACGTGAAGATTTAATGAGTGAGGTTATCAAACAATGATCTATACATCAACAGAATATTACCAATAACATAAACACTTGATAATGTCTTTAGATTTAAAAGATTTTCAACAAAAACTATGAGTTTCATTTTGTGACTTACTGAACAAATGTTTTAAAAAATCATGAAAAATACATAAATCATCCTAAAATTACCAAAATATTCTCACATGGCAGTGTTAACATGCGGAATAATATGATGTTGTTTTTAAATCAGTAGACTCAAAGCTTTTTTGAAGAAAAATTGGGAAATATAACTATAAAGGTCACAACAAAAATAAAAATATTCATAAAAAAATAGTGCTACTTTCTAAAATTAGGAGAAAAATCTCAGATCACCATAGGTACATGTGGGATGTTATAAATGGCTTATATTTACTGTATACCTAAAAAGCTTTCTAACAAAAATTAATTACGTTGTTGTCCAAATATACAGAAAAACTGGTAAAAAGTTAAAAATTCATTAAAAATATACGCTTTTGTACAGAAATCTCAAAATATTCCCAGGTTGCCTCTGTGATGTGAGAATTCTTCTTATATTTTTGTTGGGGTCATAAATGTAAAACTGTACTTACAATAAAATAATACTTGCATTAGTGGCTGTAGACAAAAATATGTCCTATAATTAAACACTAGGGGGAGCTCAAATCAAGACGACATTTTTTTTTGTTTCATAACCCACCTAAGAGTGAACTTTGTGGCAAATTACAAGAAGATTGTGAGAACAGAATTTGCGCTACAATTGCTAGCCTAAAAACGTATTTTCGTAAATATAAAGCGCAAACCTCTTTGTGGAGCTGCGGCTTTCGTGACATAAGCTCTAGCCTATTCATTTAACACAATCTGGAAATCTTAGCCTCTTACATGCAAATAGTGATTTTTAGGAAATTTTTCAAATTTGAAATTTTAAATGATCATAAACCACGCCCACTTTGATCAATCATTACCATATTGATAATGTAGTCTTAAGACTTTATAGTGATGACAGCCACTAAGTTTCGTGCCGATCTATTTAGCCGGTTCAGCAGTATAATTTCTTCCCAGTTATAGCGCCCCCTATTGTTTAATCAAGTTGAAAACCAGGACATACACTTGAATTGACCTTAGGTATGACTGTTATGAACAGCTTTGAAAAATGTCAAAATCTCTTGAAGTTACGCTAAAAAAAACTTTTTCATTCCCAAAAAATTATTTTAAAAAATCATATTTAAAAAAATAAGCAAATTATCGAAAATCCCTTCACATCTTTTGGTCAGCCGCTCCTCCTCTCTTGTCAGGGAAAGTTTTGATGTGATTGAGTTTGACGGCCGGGAGGAGTTAACGAAAGTACGTTGGACTTACTATGCAAATTTCTACTAATTTGCATAAGTTTAAAACATTTTTTAAATTACTCATCTAAATTTGACTGACTCAAAGAACACATTGGAATAGATCATTTGTTTTTTTACAAAAGAAATGGGGAGAAACATGCCAAAAATATTTTTGGGGTACCAGAGCGCCACCTATTGGACAAAATTCAAAAAATTTTCTGTGATTGTAGATGTCACGATGACTGATATGAATTGTAATTTTCTGTATAGAATATGTATTTTTCATGAGTAAAAGGGCGAAAATTTTTAAAGCCTATAAGCCACGCCCACTTTTTAATCATTTTCAAAATGTAGCTTAAGGGTCCGACGATTAACATATGTGCCAAGTTCTGTGGAAATCCATCAAGCCGTTTAGCTGAAACAAACTTTTTGACTCTTTAGCGCCCCCTATTGGTGAATCCAAACAAAATGGGGTAGATAGGACTTACCGCTCATACTTTGTAAGGTTCTAGAGTCTCATCAATTTATTTTGAGAAATGGTGAAGATATCATCAATTAACACATGTGCTAGCTAGCGCACTGATTTTGACATGGTGTCATTAGCCCAATTTTCAATATTTCTGCATTTTTCTTCATCACAACAACTTAGCCTAGTCCATAGATCACATGTACGAAGTTTGAAGTTGATTCGACGAAAAATGTCGAATAGGTGATTAAAACTAAGTTTTGCATTTTTTGCGATCTAGCAAAAAATCTAGTTAGGCGGAAATGGGCGTGGCCAATACAAAAAAGATGGAGAATCAATCAAGGATCATGTGCATATAAAGTTTTTGACTGTAGGACCTACGGTTTGGGAGCTAGTAGCTGAAACGTGTTGACCTCTGCAATAGCGCCACCTAGGTGACCCGGGGTCCAAATTTTCGAATCTGAGTAGCGGTCAGGATTTTCTATCAGACTGCCTTGTCAGATTTTTCCTTGCAATTTCAGGCTCTTGCGCCCATACAGACACAGCGGAGAAGAATAATAATAATAAATAATAAACTAGAACTGCAAGCAGTTATCAACGGGTTCCAAGCCCCCAGCGCCAGTCGCCCACCCGCCCCGCCCTCAACTTCGCCAGTCCTCACGCGGTCCAGCCCCAAAAACACGTTCTCCCGCCGGCGTCCCGTCAGCTCACTTCAACCGGCGCAATGAAACTAACACTCAGGATACGTCATTAAACCGGCAAAGCCTATACACATATCTTTCAGAGGCATGGCTGACTTCTCAATCGTGGTTACAATGGAATTCCACTGTTTCCTTATTAAAGAACGTGAAGATTTAATGAGTGAGATTATCAAACAATATCTATACATCAACGGAATATTACAAATAGCATAAATCCTTGATAATGTCTTTAGATTTAAAAGATTTTCAACAAAAACTATGAGTTTCATTTTGTGACTTACTGACCAAATGTTTTAAAAAATCATGAAAAATACACAAATCATCCTAAAATTACCAAAATATTCTCACATGGCAGTGTTAACATGCGGAATACTATGATGTTGTTTTTAAATCAGTAGACTCAAAGCTTTTTTGAAGAAAAAATTGGGAAATATAACTATAAAGGTCACAACAAAAATTAAAATATTCATAAAAAAATAGTGCTACTTTCTAAAATTAGGAGAAAAATCTCAGATCACCATAGGTACATGTGGAATGTTGTAAATGGCTTATATTTACTGTATACCTAAAAAGCTTTCTAAAACAAATATTAATTACTTTGTTGTCCAACTATACAGAAAAACTGGTAAAAAGTTAAAAATTCATTAAAAATCTATGCTTTTGTATAGAAATCTCAAAATATTCCCAGGTTGCTTCTGTGATGTGAGAATTCTTCTCATATTTTTGATGGGGTCATAAATGTAAAACTGTACTTACAATAAAATAATATTTGCATTAGTGGCTGTAGACAAAAATATGTCCTACAATTAAACACTAGGGGGAGCTCAAATCAAGACGACATTTTTTTTGTTTCATAAACCACCTAAGAGTGAACTTTTTGGCAAATTACAAGAAGATTGTGAGAACAGAATTTGCGCTACAATTGCTAGCCTAAAAATTTATTTTCGTAAATATAAAGCGCACACCTCTTCGTGGAGCTGCGGCTTTCGTGACCTAAGCTCTAGCCTATCCAGTTAAGACAATCTGGAAATCTTAGCCTGTTACATGCAAATAGTGATTTTTAGGAAATTTTTCAAATTTGAAATTTTAAATGATCATAAACCACGCCCACTTTGATCAATCATTACCATATTGATATTGTGGTCTTAAGACTCTATAGTGATGATAACCACTAAGTTTCGTGCAGATCCATTTAGCCAGTTCAGCAGTATAATTTCTTCCCAGTTATAGCGCCCCCTATTGTTTAATCAAGTTGAAAACCAGGACATACACTTGAATTGACCTTAGGTATGGCTGTTATGAACAGCTTTGAAAATTGTCAAAATCTTTTGAAGTTACGCTAAAAAAACTTTTTCATTCCCAAAAAATTATTTTAAAAAATCATATAAAAAAAAATAAGCAAATTATCCAAAATCCCTTCACAACTTTTGGTCAGCCGCTCCTCCTCTCTTGTCAGGGAAAGTTGTGATGTGATTGAGTTTGACGGCCGGGAGGAGTTAACGAAAGTACGTTTGACATACTATGCAAATTTCTACTAATTAGCATAAGTTTAAAACACTTTTTAAAATACTCATCTAAATTTGACTGACTCAATGAACATACTGGATGAGATCATTTGTTTGTTTACGAAAAAAATGGGGAGAAACATGCCAAAAATATTTTTGGGGTACCACAGCGCCACCTATTGGACAAAATTCAAAAAATTTTCTGTGATTGTAGATGTCACTATGACTGATAAGAATTGTAATTTTCTGTTTAGAATATATATTTTTCATGAGTAAAAGGGCGAAAAATTTTAAAGCCTATAAGCCACGCCCACTTTTTAATCATTTTCAAAATGTAGCTTAAGGGTCCGATGACTAACATATGTGCCAAGTTCTGGGGAAATCCATCAAGCCGTTTAGCTCAAACAAACTTTTTGACTCTTTAGCGCCCCCTATTGGTGAATCCAAACAAAATGGGGTAGATAGGGCTTACCGCTCATACTTCATAAGGGTCTAGAGTCTCATCAGTTTATCTTGAGAAATGGTGAAGATATCATCAATTACCACATGTGCTAGCTAGCGCGCTGATTTTGACATGGTGTCATTAGCCCAATTTTCAATATTTCTGCATTTTTCTTCATCACAACAACTTAGCTTAGTCCATAGATCACATGTACGAAGTTTGAAGTTGATTCGACAAAAAATGATGAATAGGTGATTAAAAGTAAGTTTTGCGTTTTTTGCGATCTAGCAAAAAATCTAGTTAGGCGGAAATGGGCGTGGCCAATACAAAAAAGATGGAGAATCATCCAAGGATCATGGACATATGAAGTTTTTGACTATAGGACCTACGGTTTGGGAGCTAGTAACTAAAACGTGTTGACCTCCGCAATAGCGCCACCTAGGTGACGCGGGGTCCAAATTTTCGAATCTGAGTAGCGGTCAGGATTTTCTATCAGACTGCCATGTCAGATTTTCCCTGGCAATTTCAGGCTCTTGCGCCCATACAGACACAGCGGAGAAGAATAATAATAATAAATAATAAATAATAAATAATGAAAAATCCGTAGAAAAACAATAGGGTTCCCTGCCCTTTGGGCTTGGAACCCTAATAATAAATAATGAAAAATCCGTAGAAAAACAATAGGGTTCCCTGCCCTTTGGGCTTGGAACCCTAATAAACTAGAACTGCAAGCAGTTATCAACGGGTTCCAAGCCCCCAGCGCCAGTCGCCCACCCGCCCCGCCCTCAACTTCGCCAGTCCTCACGCGGTCCCGCCCCAAAAACACGTTCTCCCGCCGGCGTCCCGTCAGCTCACTTCAACCGGCGCAATGAAAGTAACACTCAGGATACGTCATTAAACCTGCAAAGCCTATACACATATCTTTCAGAGGCATGGCTGACTTCTCAATCGTGATTACAATGGAATTCCACTGTTTCCTTATTAAAGAACGTGAAGATTTAATGAGTGAGATTATCAAACAATCATCTATACATCAACAGAATATTACAGATAACATAAAGACTTGATAATGTCTTTAGATTTAATAGATTTTCAACAAAAACAATGAGTTTCATTTTGTGACTTACTGATCAATTGTTTTAAAAAATCATGAAAAATACATAAATCATCATAAAATTACCAAAATATTCTCACATGGCACTGTTAACATGCGGAATAATATGATGTTGTTTTTAAATCAGTTGACTCAAAGCTTTTTTGAAGAAAAATTAGGAAATATAACTATAAAGTTCACAACAAAAATTTAAATATTCATAAAAAAATAGTGCTACTTTCTATAATTAGGAGAAAAATCTCAGATCACCGTAGGTACGTGTGGAATGTTGTTAATGGCTTATATTTACTGTATACCTAAAAAGTTTTCTAACAAAAATTAATTACGTTGTTGTCCAACTATACAGAAAAACTGGTAAAAAGTTAAAAATTAATTAAAAATCTATGCTTTTGTACAGAAATCTCAAAATATTCCCAGGTTGCCTCTGTGACGTGAGAATTCTTTTTATATTTTTGTTGGGGTCATAAATGTAAAACTGTACTTACAATAAAATAATATTTGCATTAGTGTCTGTAGACAAAAATATGTCCTAAAATTAAACACAAGGGGGAGCTCATATCAAGACGACATTTTTTTGTTTCATAAACCACCTAAGAGTGAACTTTGTAGCAAATTACAAGAAGGTTGTGAGAACAGAATTTGCGCTACAATTGCTAGCCTAAAAATGTATTTTCATAAATATAAAGCGTAAACCTCAACATGGAGCTGCGGCTTTCGTGACATAAGCTCTAGCCTATCCAGCTAACACAATCTGGAAATCTTAGCCTCTTACATGCAAATAATGATTTTTAGGAAATTTTTCAAATTTGAAATTTTAAATTATCATAAGCCACGCCCACTTTGATAAATCATTACCATATTGATAATGTAATCTTAAGACTCTATAGTGATGACAACCACTAAGTTTCGTGCAGATCCATTTAGCCAGTTCAGCAGTATAATTTCTTCCCAGTTATAGCGCCCCCTATTGTTTAATCAAGTTGAAAACCAGGACATACACTTGAATTGACCTTAGGTATGACTGTTATGAACAGCTTTGAAAAATGTCAAAATCTTTTGAAGTTACTCTAAAAAAACTTTTTCATTCTCCAAAATTTAAAAAAAAAAATCATATTAAAAAAAATAAGCAAATTATCCAAAATCCCTTCACATCTTTTGGTCAGCCGCTCCTCCTCTCTTGTCAGGGAAAGATGTGATGTGATTGAGTTTGACGGCCGGGAGGAGTTAACGAAAGTACGTTGGACTTACTATGCAAATTTCTACTAATTTGCATAAGTTTAAAACATTTTGTAAAATACTCATCTAAATTTGACTGACTCAATGAACATACTGGATGAGATCATTTGTTTTTTTACGAAAGTAATGGGGAGAAACATGCCAAAAATATTTTTGGGGTACCACAGCGCCACCTATTGGACAAAATTCAAAAAATTTTCTGTGATTGTAGATGTCATTATGACTGATATGAATTGTAATTTTCTGTATAGAATATGTATTTTTCAGGAGTAAATGGGCGAAAACGTTTAAAGCCTATTTATAGCCTATAAGCCACGCCCACTTTTTAATCATTTTCAAAATATAGCTTAAGGGTCCGATGATTAACATATGTGCCAAGTTCTGTGGAAATCCATCAAGCCGTTTAGCTGAAACAAACTTTTTGACTCTTTAGCGCCCCCTATTGGTGAATCCACACAAAATCGGGTAGATAGGGCTTACCGCTCATACTTCATAAGGGTCTGGAGTCTCATAAATTTATCTTGAGAAATGGTGAAGATATCATCAATTACCACATGTGCTAGCTAGCACACTGATTTTGACATGGTGTCATTAGCCCAATTTTCAATATTTCTGCATTTTTCTTTCATCACCACAACTTATCTTAGTCCATAGATCATATGTACGAAGTTTGAAGTTGATTCGACGAAAAATGACGAATAGGTGATTAAAAGTAAGTTTTGCGTTTTTTGCGATCTAGCAAAAAATCTAGTTAGGCGGAAATGGGCGTGGCCAATACAAAAAAGATGGAGAATCACCCAAGGATCATGTACATATAAAGTTTATGACTGTACGACATACGGTTTGGGAGCTAGTAGCTGAAACGTGTTGACCTCCGCAATAGCGCCACCTAGGTGACGCGGGGTCCAAATTTTCGAAACTGAGTAGCGGTCAGGATTTTCTATCAGACTGCCATGTCAGATTTTCCCTGGCAATTTCAGGCTCTTGCCCCCATAAAGATCAAGCGGAGAAGAATAATAAATAATAACTAGAACTGCAAGCAGTTATCAACGGGTTCCAAGCCACCAGCGCCAGTCGCCCACCCGCCCCGCCCTCAACTTCGCCAGTCCTCACGCGGTGCCGCCCCAAAAACACGTTCTCCCGCCGGCGTCCCGTCAGCTCACTTCAACCGGAGCAATGAAAGTAACACTCAGGATACGTCATCAAACCTCTAAAGCCTATACACATATCTTTCAGAGGCATGGCTGACTTCTCAATGGTGATTACAATGGAATTCCACTGTTTCCTTATTAAAGAACGTGAAGATTTAATGAGTGAGATTATCAAACAATAATCTATACATCAACAGAATATCACAAATAACATAAATACTTGATAATGTCTTTAGATTTAAAAGATTTTCAACAAAAACTATGAGTTTCATTTTGTGACTTACTGACCAAATGTTTTAAAAAATCATGAAAAATACATAAATCATCATAAAATTACCAAAATATTCTCACATGGCAGTGTTAACATGCTGAATAATATGATGTTGTTTTTAAATCAGTAGACTCAAAGCTTTTTTGAAGAAAAATCGGTAAATATAACTGTAAGGCTCACAGTCAAAATTAAAATATTCATAAAAAAATAATGCTACTTTCTAAAATTAATAGAAAAATCTCAGATCACCATAGGCACATGTGGAATGTTATAAATGTTTTTTATTTACTTTGTACCTAAGAAAAACTTTCTAACAAAAAATAGTTACTTTTTGTCCAACTATACAAAAAACTGGCAAAAAGTAAAAAATTCATTAAAAATCAATGCTTTTGTACAAAAATCTCAAAATATTCCCAGATTTTCTCTGTGATGTGTCTATTGTGCTCATATTTTTGTAAAGATCATAATTGTTAAACTTCTCTTACAATAAAATAATATTTGCATTAGTGGCTTTAGACAAAAATATGTCCTATAATTAAACACAAGGGGGAGCTCAAATCCAGACGACATTTTTTTTGTTTCATAAACCACCTAAGAGTGAACTTTGTGCCAAATTACAAGAAGATTGTGAGAATAGAATTTGCGCTACAATTGCTAGCCTAAAAATGTATTTTCATAAATATAAAGCGCAAACCTCTATGTGGAGCTGCGGCTTTCGTGGCATAAGCTCTAGCCTATCCAGTTAACACAATCTGGAAATCTTAGCCTCTTACATGCAAATAATGATTTTTAGGAAATTTTTCAAATTTGACATTTTAAATGATCATAAACCACGCCCACTTTGATCAATCATTACCATATTGATAATGTAGTCTTAAGACTCTATAGTGATGACAACCACTAAGTTTCGTGCAGATCCATTTAGCCGGTTCAGCAGTATAATTTCGTCCCAGTTATAGCGCCCCCTATTGTTTAATCAAGGTGAAAATCAAGACATACACTTGAATTGACCTTAGGTTTGACTGTTATGAACAGTTTTGAAAAATGTCCAAATATTTTGAAGTTATGCTAAAAAAACTTTTTCATTCCCCAAAAAATATTTCAAAAATTCATATTTAAAAAAGTAAGCAAATTATCCAAAATCCCTTCAGATCGTTTGGTCAGCCGCTCTTCCTCTCTTGTCAGGCAAAGTTGTGATGTGATTGGGTTTGACGGCCGGGAGGAGTTAACGAAAGTACGTTTGACTTACTATGCAAATTTCTACTAATTAGCATAAGTTTAAAACATTTTTAAAATACTCATCTTAATTTGACTGAGGCAATGAACATACTGGATGAGACCATTTGCTTGTTTACTAAAATGTTGAGGAGAAAAATGCCAAAAACATTTTTGGGGTACAACAGCGCCAACTATTGGACAAACTTCAAACTTTTTTCTGTGATTGTAGATGTCACTATGACTGATATAATTTGTAACTTTCTGTATAGAATATGTATTTTTCATCAGTTAAAGGGCAAAAAATTTTAAAGCCTATAAGCCACGCCCACTTTTTAATCATTTTCAAAATATAGCTTAAGGGTCCAATGATTAACATATGTGCCAAGTTCTGTGGAAATCCATCAAGCCGTTTAGCTCAAACTAACTTTTTGACTCTTTAGCGCCCCCTTTTGGTGAATCCAAACAAAATGGGGAAGGTAGGGCTTACCGCTCATACTTCATAAGGGTCTAGAGTCTCATCACTTTATCTTGAGATATGGTGAAGATATCATCAATTAGCACATGTGCTAGCTAGCGCACTGATTTTGACATGGTGTCATTAGCCCAATTTTCAATATTTCTGCGTTTTTCTGCATCACAACAACTTATCTTAGTCCATAGATCATATGTACGAAGTTTGAAGTTGATTCGACGAAAAATGACGAATAGGTGATTAAAAGTAAGTTTTGCATTTTTTGCGATCTAGCAAAAAATCTAGTTAGGCGGAAATGGGCGTGGCCAATACAAAAAAGATGGGGAACCATCCAAGGATCATGTACATATAAAGTTTTTGACTGTAGGACCTACGGTTTGGGAGCTAGTAGCTGAAACGTGTTGACCTCCGCAATAGCGCCACCTAGGTGACGCGGGGTCCAAATTTTCGAATCTGAGTAGCGGTCAGGATTTTCTATCAGACTGCCATGTCAGATTTTCCCTGGCAATTTCAGGCTCTTGCGCCCATATAGTTTTACCGGAGAAGAATAATAATAAATAATAATAATAAATAATGAAAAATCCGTAGAAAAACAATAGGGTTCCCTGCCCTTTGGGCTTGGAACCCTAACTAGAACTGCAAGCAGTTATCAACGGGTTCCAAGCCCCCAGCGCCAGTCGCCCACCCGCCCCGCCCTCAACTTCGCCAGTCCTCACGCGGTCCCGCCCCAAAAACACGTTCTCCCGCCGGCGTCCCGTCAGCTCACTTCAACCGGCGCAATGAAAGTAACACTCAGGATACGTCATTAAACCTGCAAAGCCTATACACATATCTTTCAGAGGCATGGCTGACTTCTCAATCGTGATTACAATGGAATTCCACTGTTTCCTTATTAAAGAACGTGAAGATTTAATGAGTGAGATTATCAAACAATCATCTATACATCAACAGAATATTACAAATAACATAAAGACTTGATAATGTCTTTAGATTTAATAGATTTTCAACAAAAACAATGAGTTTCATTTTGTGACTTACTGATCAATTGTTTTAAAAAATCATGAAAAATACATAAATCATCATAAAATTACCAAAATATTCTCACATGGCAGTGTTAACATGCGGAATAATATGATGTTGTTTTTAAATCAGTTGACTCAAAGCTTTTTTGAAGAAAAATTAGGAAATATAACTATAAAGTTCACAACAAAAATTTAAATATTCATAAAAAAATAGTGCTACTTTCTATAATTAGGAGAAAAATCTCAGATCACCGTAGGTACGTGTGGAATGTTGTTAATGGCTTATATTTACTGTATACCTAAAAAGTTTTCTAACAAAAATTAATTACGTTGTTGTCCAACTATACAGAAAAACTGGTAAAAAGTTAAAAATTCATTAAAAATCTATGCTTTTGTACAGAAATCTCAAAATATTCCCAGGTTGCCTCTGTGACGTGAGAATTCTTTTTATATTTTTGTTGGGGTCATAAATGTAAAACTGTACTTACAATAAAATAATATTTGCATTAGTGTCTGTAGACAAAAATATGTCCTAAAATTAAACACAAGGGGGAGCTCATATCAAGACGACATTTTTTTTGTTTCATAAACCACCTAAGAGTGAACTTTGTAGCAAATTACAAGAAGGTTGTGAGAACAGAATTTGCGCTACAATTGCTAGCCTAAAAATGTATTTTCATAAATATAAAGCGTAAACCTCAACATGGAGCTGCGGCTTTCGTGACATAAGCTCTAGCCTATCCAGCTAACACAATCTGGAAATCTTAGCCTCTTACATGCAAATAATGATTTTTAGGAAATTTTTCAAATTTGAAATTTTAAATGATCATAAGCCACGCCCACTTTGATAAATCATTACCATATTGATAATGTAATCTTAAGACTCTATAGTGATGACAACCACTAAGTTTCGTGCAGATCCATTTAGCCAGTTCAGCAGTATAATTTCTTCCCAGTTATAGCGCCCCCTATTGTTTAATCAAGTTGAAAACCAGGACATACACTTGAATTGACCTTAGGTATGACTGTTATGAACAGCTTTGAAAAATGTCAAAATCTTTTGAAGTTACTCTAAAAAAACTTTTTCATTCTCCAAAATTTTAAAAAAAAATCATATTAAAAAAAATAAGCAAATTATCCAAAATCCCTTCACATCTTTTGGTCAGCCGCTCCTCCTCTCTTGTCAGGGAAAGATGTGATGTGATTGAGTTTGACGGCCGGGAGGAGTTAACGAAAGTACGTTGGACTTACTATGCAAATTTCTACTAATTTGCATAAGTTTAAAACATTTTGTAAAATACTCATCTAAATTTGACTGACTCAATGAACATACTGGATGAGATCATTTGTTTTTTTACGAAAGTAATGGGGAGAAACATGCCAAAAATATTTTTGGGGTACCACAGCGCCACCTATTGGACAAAATTCAAAAAATTTTCTGTGATTGTAGATGTCATTATGACTGATATGAATTGTAATTTTCTGTATAGAATATGTATTTTTCAGGAGTAAATGGGCGAAAACGTTTAAAGCCTATTTATAGCCTATAAGCCACGCCCACTTTTTAATCATTTTCAAAATATAGCTTAAGGGTCCGATGATTAACATATGTGCCAAGTTCTGTGGAAATCCATCAAGCCGTTTAGCTGAAACAAACTTTTTGACTCTTTAGCGCCCCCTATTGGTGAATCCACACAAAATCGGGTAGATAGGGCTTACCGCTCATACTTCATAAGGGTGTAGAGTCTCATCAATTTATCTTGAGAAATGGTGAAGATATCATCAATTACCACATGTGCTAGCTAGCACACTGATTTTGACATGGTGTCATTAGCCCAATTTTCAATATTTCTGCATTTTTCTTCATCACCACAACTTATCTTAGTCCATAGATCATATGTACGAAGTTTGAAGTTGATTCGACGAAAAATGACGAATAGGTGATTAAAAGTAAGTTTTGAGTTTTTTGCGATCTAGCAAAAAATCTAGTTAGGCGGAAATGGGCGTGGCCAATACAAAAAAGATGGAGAATCACCCAAGGATCATGTACATATAAAGTTTATGACTGTAGGACCTACGGTTTGGGAGCTAGTAGCTGAAACGTGTTGACCTCCGCAATAGCGCCACCTAGGTGACGCGGGGTCCAAATTTTCGAATCTGAGTAGCGGTCAGGATTTTGTATCAGACTGCCATGTCAGATTTTTCCTGGCAATTTCTGGCTCCTGCCCCCATACAAACGTAGCGGAGAAGAATAATAAATAATAATGAAAAATCCGTAGAAAAACAATAGGGTTCCCTGCCCTTTGGGCTTGGAACCCTAACTAGAACTGCAAGCAGTTATCAACGGGTTCCAAGCCCCCAGCGCCAGTCGCCCACCCGGCCCCGCCCTCACCTTCGCCAGTCCTCACGCGGTCCCGCCCCAAAAACACGTTCTCCCGCCGGCGTCCCGTCAGCTCACTTCAACCGGCGCAATGAAAGTAACACTCAGGATACGTCATTAAACCTGCAAAGCCTATACACATATCTTTCTGAGGCATGGCTGACTTCTCAATCGTGATTACAATGGAATTCCACTGTTTCCTTATTAAAGAACGTGAAGATTTAATGAGTGAGATTATCAAACAATCATCTATACATCAACAGAATATTACAAATAACATAAAGACTTGATAATGTCTTTAGATTTAATAGATTTTCAACAAAAACAATGAGTTTCATTTTGTGACTTACTGATCAATTGTTTTAAAAAATCATGAAAAATACATAAATCATCATAAAATTACCAAAATTTTCTCACATGGCAGTGTTAACATGCGGAATAATATGATGTTGTTTTTAAATTAGTTGACTCAAAGCTTTTTTGAAGAAAAATTAGGAAATATAACTATAAAGGTCACAACAAAAATTTAAATATTCATAAAAAAATAGTGCTACTTTCTATAATTAGGAGAAAAATCTCAGATCACCATAGGTACGTGTGGAATGTTGTAAATGGCTTATATTTACTGTATACCTAAAAAGTTTTCTAACAAAAATTAATTACGTTGTTGTCCAACTATACAGAAAAACTGGTAAAAAGTTAAAAATTAATTAAAAATCTATGCTTTTGTACAGAAATCTCAAAATATTCCCAGGTTGCCTCTGTGACGTGAGAATTCTTCTTGTATTTTTGTTGGGGTCATAAATGTAAAACTGTACTTACAATAAAATAATATTTGCATTAGTGTCTGTAGACAAAAATATGTCCTAAAATTAAACACAAGGGGGAGCTCATATCAAGACGACATTTTTTTGTTTCATAAACCACCTAAGAGTGAACTTTGTAGCAAATTACAAGAAGGTTGTGAGAACAGAATTTGCGCTACAATTGCTAGCCTAAAAATGTATTTTCATAAATATAAAGCGTAAACCTCAACATGGAGCTGCGGCTTTCGTGACATAAGCTCTAGCCTATCCAGCTAACACAATCTGGAAATCTTAGCCTCTTACATGCAAATAATGATTTTTAGGAAATTTTTCAAATTTGAAATTTTAAATGATCATAAGCCACGCCCACTTTGATAAATCATTACCATATTGATAATGTAATCTTAAGACTCTATAGTGATGACAACCACTAAGTTTCGTGCAGATCCATTTAGCCAGTTCAGCAGTATAATTTCTTCCCAGTTATAGCGCCCCCTATTGTTTAATCAAGTTGAAAACCAGGACATACACTTGAATTGACCTTAGGTATGACTGTTATGAACAGCTTTGAAAAATGTCAAAATCTTTTGAAGTTACTCTAAAAAAACTTTTTCATTCTCCAAAATTTTTTAAAAAAAATCATATTAAAAAAAATAAGCAAATTATCCAAAATCCCTTCACATCTTTTGGTCAGCCGCTCCTCCTCTCTTGTCAGGGAAAGATGTGATGTGATTGAGTTTGACGGCCGGGAGGAGTTAACGAAAGTACGTTGGACTTACTATGCAAATTTCTACTAATTTGCATAAGTTTAAAACATTTTTTAAAATACTCATCTAAATTTGACTGACTCAATGAACATACTGGATGAGATCATTTGTTTTTTTACGAAAGTAATGGGGAGAAACATGCCAAAAATATTTTTGGGGTACCACAGCGCCACCTATTGGACAAAATTCAAAAAATTTTCTGTGATTGTAGATGTCATTATGTCTGATATGAATTGTAATTTTCTGTATAGAATATGTATTTTTCAGGAGTAAATGGGCGAAAACATTTAAAGCCTATTTATAGCCTATAAGCCACGCCCACTTTTTAATCATTTTCAAAATATAGCTTAAGGGTCCGATGATTAACATATGTGCCAAGTTCTGTGGAAATCCATCAAGCCGTTTAGCTGAAACAAACTTTTTGACTCTTTAGCGCCCCCTATTGGTGAATCCACAGAAAATCGGGTAGATAGGGCTTACCGCTCATACTTCATAAGGGTGTAGAGTCTCATCAATTTATCTTGAGAAATGGTGAAGATATCATCAATTACCACATGTGCTAGCTAGCACACTGATTTTGACATGGTGTCATTAGCCCAATTTTCAATATTTCTGCCTTTTTCTTCATCACCACAACTTATCTTAGTCCATAGATCATATGTACGAAGTTTGAAGTTGATTCGACGAAAAATGACGAATAGGTGATTAAAAGTAAGTTTTGAGTTTTTTGCGATCTAGCAAAAAATCTAGTTAGGCGGAAATGGGCGTGGCCAATACAAAAAAGATGGAGAATCACCCAAGGATCATGTACATATAAAGTTTATGACTGTAGGACCTACGGTTTGGGAGCTAGTAGCTGAAACGTGTTGACCTCCGCAATAGCGCCACCTAGGTGACGCGGGGTCCAAATTTTCGAATCTGAGTAGCGGTCAGGATTTTGTATCAGACTGCCATGTCAGATTTTTCCTGGCAATTTCTGGCTCCTGCCCCCATACAAACGTAGCGGAGAAGAATAATAAATAACTAGAACTGCAAGCAGTTATCAACGGGTTCCAAGCCCCCAGCGCCAGTCGCCTACCCGGCCCCGCCCTCCACTTCGCCAGTCCTCACGCGGTCCCGCCCCAAAAACACGTTCTCCCGCCGGCGTTCGTCAGCTCACTTCAACCGGCGCAATGAAAGTAACACTCAGGATACGTCATTAAACCTGCAAAGCCTATACACATATCTTTCAGAGGCATGGCTGACTCCTCAATCGTGATTACAATGGAATTCCACTGTTTCCTTATTAAAGAACGTGAAGATTTAATGAGTGAGGTTATCAAACAATGATCTATACATCAACAGAATATTACCAATAACATAAACACTTGATAATGTCTTTAGATTTAAAAGATTTTCAACAAAAACTATGAGTTTCATTTTGTGACTTACTGAACAAATGTTTTAAAAAATCATGAAAAATACATAAATCATCCTAAAATTACCAAAATATTCTCACATGGCAGTGTTAACATGCGGAATAATATGATGTTGTTTTTAAATCAGTAGACTCAAAGCTTTTTTGAAGAAAAATTGGGAAATATAACTATAAAGGTCACAACAAAAATAAAAATATTCATAAAAAAATAGTGCTACTTTCTAAAATTAGGAGAAAAATCTCAGATCACCATAGGTACATGTGGGATGTTATAAATGGCTTATATTTACTGTATACCTAAAAAGCTTTCTAACAAAAATTAATTACGTTGTTGTCCAAATATACAGAAAAACTGGTAAAAAGTTAAAAATTCATTAAAAATATACGCTTTTGTACAGAAATCTCAAAATATTCCCAGGTTGCCTCTGTGATGTGAGAATTCTTCTTATATTTTTGTTGGGGTCATAAATGTAAAACTGTACTTACAATAAAATAATACTTGCATTAGTGGCTGTAGACAAAAATATGTCCTATAATTAAACACTAGGGGGAGCTCAAATCAAGACGACATTTTTTTTTGTTTCATAACCCACCTAAGAGTGAACTTTGTGGCAAATTACAAGAAGATTGTGAGAACAGAATTTGCGCTACAATTGCTAGCCTAAAAACGTATTTTCGTAAATATAAAGCGCAAACCTCTTTGTGGAGCTGCGGCTTTCGTGACATAAGCTCTAGCCTATTCATTTAACACAATCTGGAAATCTTAGCCTCTTACATGCAAATAGTGATTTTTAGGAAATTTTTCAAATTTGAAATTTTAAATGATCATAAACCACGCCCACTTTGATCAATCATTACCATATTGATAATGTAGTCTTAAGACTTTATAGTGATGACAGCCACTAAGTTTCGTGCCGATCCATTTAGCCGGTTCAGCAGTATAATTTCTTCCCAGTTATAGCGCCCCCTATTGTTTAATCAAGTTGAAAACCAGGGCATACACTTGAATTGACCTTAGGTATGACTGTTATGAACAGCTTTGAAAAATGTCAAAATCTCTTGAAGTTACGCTAAAAAAACTTTTTCATTCCCAAAAAATTATTTTAAAAAATCATATTTAAAAAAATAAGCAAATTATCGAAAATCCCTTCACATCTTTTGGTCAGCCGCTCCTCCTCTCTTGTCAGGGAAAGTTTTGATGTGATTGAGTTTGACGGCCGGGAGGAGTTAACGAAAGTACGTTGTACTTACTATGCAAATTTCTACTAATTTGCATAAGTTTAAAACATTTTTTAAATTACTCATCTAAATTTGACTGACTCAAAGAAAACATTGGAATAGATCATTTGTTTTTTTACAAAAGAAATGGGGAGAAACATGCCAAAAATATTTTTGGGGTACCAGAGCGCCACCTATTGGACAAAATTCAAAAAATTTTCTGTGATTGTAGATGTCACGATGACTGATATGAATTGTAATTTTCTGTATAGAATATGTATTTTTCATGAGTAAAAGGGCGAAAATTTTTAAAGCCTATAAGCCACGCCCACTTTTTAATCATTTTCAAAATATAGCTTAAGGGTCCGACGATTAACATATGTGCCAAGTTCTGTGGAAATCCATCAAGCCGTTTAGCTGAAACAAACTTTTTGACTCTTTAGCGCCCCCTATTGGTGAATCCAAACAAAATGGGGTAGATAGGACTTACCGCTCATACTTTGTAAGGTTCTAGAGTCTCATCAATTTATTTTGAGAAATGGTGAAGATATCATCAATTAACACATGTGCTAGCTAGCTCACTGATTTTGACATGGTGTCATTAGCCCAATTTTCAATATTTCTGCATTTTTCTTCATCACAACAACTTAGCCTAGTCCGTAGATCACATGTACGAAGTTTGAAGTTGATTCGACGAAAAATGTCGAATAGGTGATTAAAACTAAGTTTTGCATTTTTTGCGATCTAGCAAAAAATCTAGTTAGGCGGAAATGGGCGTGGCCAATACAAAAAAGATGGAGAATCAATCAAGGATCATGTGCATATAAAGTTTTTGACTGTAGGACCTACGGTTTGGGAGCTAGTAGCTGAAACGTGTTGACCTCTGCAATAGCGCCACCTAGGTGACCCGGGGTCCAAATTTTCGAATCTGAGTAGCGGTCAGGATTTTCTATCAGACTGCCATGTCAGATTTTTCCTTGCAATTTCAGGCTCTTGCGCCCATACAGACACAGCGGAGAAGAATAATAATAATAAATAATAAATAATAAACTAGAACTGCAAGCAGTTATCAACGGGTTCCAAGCCACCAGCGCCAGTCGCCCACCCGGCCCCGCCCTCAACTTCGCCAGTCCTCACGCGGTCCCGCCCCAAAAACACCTTCTCCCGCCGGCGTCCCGTCAGCTCACTTCAACCGGCGCAATGAAAGTAACACTCAGGATACGTCATTAAACCTGCAAAGCCTATAGAGCTCCGGACCCCACGTGACTCTCAGTTAGTGGACGCCATTTTGGCATGCAAAAAAAGGTAAACAAACACGGATGTAACCACGAACATGAACGGGATCCGCTTGGATTTTACTTCGTCGGAGTTTACTTCACACTTTAAAACAGAAGAAATCGTTTTATATAGTCAGAAATTAAATAGACTAAACATCTCCGACCCTTACCGTGCCCCTGGGATACTTTTTAAAAACGCCAGAAGCTGTCGGAGCCGCCTTCTTACCGGCACAACACCGGACCTGACCGGGGAACCCCTTGGGATTCCCCCGGCCGGAGGAGCTGGGGAGAAGGTCTGGGACTCTCGACTCTACTGCCCGCTCCGACGCCAGAAGCTGTCAGAGCAGACTTCATACCGGCACAACACCGGACCGACCGGGGAACCCCTTGGGATTCCCCCGGCCGGAGGAGCTGGGGAGAAGGTCTGGGACTCTCGACTCTACTGCCCGCTCCGACGCCAGAAGCTGTCAGAGCAGACTTCATACCGGCACAACACCGGACCGACCGGGGAACCCCTTGGGATTTACCCGGAGGAACTAGGTCCGGCACCGCGGTGCTCCGGCGGCTGGGGAGAGGGAAGTCATGCTACTGCCCCCGCAACCCGACTCCGGATACGCGGATGAAAATGGATGGATGGACGGACAAATAACAGATTTACACGTAAGTAGTCTCGGTGAGACAGATAATAGCAATCCAAAGTGCTTTTTATGTGTGATCTGATCAACCATTGCTTAAAAATGAAATACAGCTTAGCCGGTTAATTGCTGTGATCATAAAACACGTAAACGGCAGCACGCAGAACTAACGAGGCAACGTTTTACGTGATGTTTACTTGTTGCTATGAGTAATAAGACAGAAAAAGCCACGCCAAAATAAGTTTAGGAAGCCCACTAAGAATCATATTAAAAGCATTTAAAATAAATACCATACACAGTTGAGGAAACGTTGGTTTAAGTACCTGATATGAAGCGGTCGCTGCTTAAGCAAAATCCTTTACTCTCGGGATCCCACAGCTTCATTTTCGCCCGGTCACTAGCGCGTTTTATTACAATGATCCAACGTTTGTGGCGCTCCGGATCCTGGGGAATCCTGTAGATGGCTCATTCCTTATGTCGTCCGCGTCTGTTCTGCATCCTGGGGCACAACAGGAATCTACCATATTTCCCGTTTGATTGAGTTTTCTGACAATAACATATAGTCCAGCTGCCGGCTTCTGCATGCCAAAATGGCGCCGTTTTGATTTGAACTGTTGCATGCCGGGAGAAGTGACGTCAACTCCCGGAGCTCTATACACATATCTTTCAGAGGCATGGCTGACTTCTCTATCGTGATTACAATGGAATTCCACTGTTTGCTTATTAAAGAACGTGAAGATTTAATGAGTGAGATTATCAAACAATGATCTATACATCAACAGAATATTACAAATAACATCAATACTTGATAATGTCTTTAGATTTAAAAGATTTTCAACAAAAACTACGAGTTTCATTTTGGGACTTACTGACCAAATGTTTTAAAAAATCATGAAAAATACATAAATCATCATAAAATTACCAAAATATTCTCACATGGCAGTGTTAACATGCGGAATAATATGATGTTGTTTTTAAATCAGTAGACTCAAAGCTTTTTTGAAGAAAAATTGGGAAATATAACTATAAAGGTCACAACAAAAATTAAAATATTCATAAAAGAATAGTGCTACTTTCTAAAATTAGGAGAAAAATCTCAGATCACCATAGGTACATGTGGAATGTTGTAAATGGCTTATATTTACTGTATACCTAAAAAGCTTTCTAACAAAAATTAATTACGTTGTTGTCCAACTATACAGAAAAACTGGTAAAAAGTTAAAAATTCATTAAAAATCTATGTTTTTGTACAGAAATCTCAAAATATTCCTAGCTTGCCTCTGTGATGTGAGAATTCTTCTTATATTTTTGTTGGGGTCATAAATGTAAAACTGTACTTACAATAAAATAATATTTGAATTAGTGGCTGTAGAAAAAAATATGTCCTATAATTAAACACTAGGGGGAGCTCAAATCAAGACGACATTTTTTTTATTTCATAAACCACCTAAGAGTGAACTTTGTGACAAATTACCAGAAGATTATGAGAACAGAATTTGCGCTACAATTGCTAGCCTAAAAATGTATTTTTGTAAATATAAAGCGCAAACCTCTTTGTGGAGCTGCGGCTTTCGTGACATAAGCTCTAGCCTATCCAGTTAACACAATCTGGAAATCTTAGCCTCTTACATGCAAATAGTGATTTTTAGGAAATTTTTCAAATTTGAAATTTTAAATGATCATAAACCACGCCCACTTTGATCAATCATTACCATATTGATAATGTAGTCTTAAGCCTCTATAGTGATGACAACCACTAAGTTTCGTGCAGATCCATTTAGCCGGTTAAGCAGTATAATTGCTTCCCAGTTATAGCGCCCCCTATTGTTTAATCAAGTTGAAAACCAGGACATACACATGAATTGACCTTAGGTATGGCTGTTATGAACAGCTTTGAAAAATGTCAAAATCTTTTGAAGTTATGCTAAAAAAACTTTTTCATTCCCAAAAAATTATTTAAAAAAATCATATTAAAAAAAATAAGCAAATTATCCAAAATCCCTTCACATCTTTTGGTCAGCCGCTCCTCCTCTCTTGTCAGGGAAAGTTGTGATGTGATTGAGTTTGACGGCCGGGAGGAGTTAACGAAAGTACGCTGGACTTACTATGCAAATTTCTACTAATTTGCATAAGTTTAAAACATTTTTTAAAATACTCATCTAAATTTGACTGACTCAATGAACACACTGGATGAGATCATTTGTTTTTTTACAAAAGAAATGGGGAGAAACATGCCAAAAATATTTTTGGGGTACCACAGCGCCACCTATTGGACAAAATTCAAAAAATTTTCTGTGATTGTAGATGTCACTATGACTGATATGAATTGTAATTTTCTGTATAGAATATGTATTTTTCATGAGTAAAAGGGCGAAAATTTTTAAAGCCTATAAGCCACGCCCACTTTTTAATCATTTTCAAAATATAGCTTAAGGGTCCGATGATTAACATATCTGGCAAGTTCTGTGGAAATCCATCAAGCCGTTTAGCTGGAACAAGCTTTTTGACTCTTTAGCGCCCCCTATTGGTGAATCCAAACAAAATGGGGTAGATAGGGCTTACCGCTCATCCTTCATAAGGGTCTAGAGTCTCATCAATTTATCTTGAGAAATGGTGAAGATATCATCAATTACCACATGTGCTAGCTAGCGCACTGATTTTGACATGGTGTCATTAGCCCAATTTTCAATATTTCTGCATTTTTCTTCATCACAACAACTTACCTTAGTCCACAGATCATATGTACGAAGGTTGAAGTTGATTCGACGAAAAATGTCGAATAGGTGATTAAAACTAAGTTTTGCATTTTTTGCGATATAGCAAAAAATCTAGTTAGGCGGAAATGGGCGTGGCCAATACAAAAAAGATGGAGAATCAATCAAGGATCATGTACATATAAAGTTTTTGACTGTAGGACCTACGGTTTGGGAGCTAGTAGCTCAAACGTGTTGACCTCCGCAATAGCGCCACCTAGGTGACACGGCGTCCAAATTCTCGAATCTGAGTAGCGGTCAGGATTTTCTATCAGACTGCCATGTCAGATTTTCCCTGGCAATTTCAGGCTCTTGCGCCCATACAGACACAGCGGAGAAGAATAATAATAATAAACTAGAACTGCAAGCAGTTATCAACGGGTTCCAAGCCCCCAGCGCCAGTCGCCTACCCGGCCCCGCCCTCCACTTCGCCAGTCCTCACGCGGTCCTGCCCCAAAAACACGTTCTCCCGCCGGCGTTCGTCAGCTCACTTCAACCGGCGCAATGAAAGTAACACTCAGGATACGTCATTAAACCTGCAAAGCCTATACACATATCTTTCAGAGGCATGGCTGACTCCTCAATCGTGATTACAATGGAATTCCACTGTTTCCTTATTAAAGAACGTGAAGATTTAATGAGTGAGGTTATCAAACAATGATCTATACATCAACAGAATATTACCAATAACATAAACACTTGATAATGTCTTTAGATTTAAAAGATTTTCAACAAAAACTATGAGTTTCATTTTGTGACTTACTGAACAAATGTTTTAAAAAATCATGAAAAATACATAAATCATCCTAAAATTACCAAAATATTCTCACATGGCAGTGTTAACATGCGGAATAATATGATGTTGTTTTTAAATCAGTAGACTCAAAGCTTTTTTGAAGAAAAATTGGGAAATATAACTATAAAGGTCACAACAAAAATAAAAATATTCATAAAAAAATAGTGCTACTTTCTAAAATTAGGAGAAAAATCTCAGATCACCATAGGTACATGTGGGATGTTATAAATGGCTTATATTTACTGTATACCTAAAAAGCTTTCTAACAAAAATTAATTACGTTGTTGTCCAAATATACAGAAAAACTGGTAAAAAGTTAAAAATTCATTAAAAATATACGCTTTTGTACAGAAATCTCAAAATATTCCCAGGTTGCCTCTGTGATGTGAGAATTCTTCTTATATTTTTGTTGGGGTCATAAATGTAAAACTGTACTTACAATAAAATAATACTTGCATTAGTGGCTGTAGACAAAAATATGTCCTATAATTAAACACTAGGGGGAGCTCAAATCAAGACGACATTTTTTTTTGTTTCATAACCCACCTAAGAGTGAACTTTGTGGCAAATTACAAGAAGATTGTGAGAACAGAATTTGCGCTACAATTGCTAGCCTAAAAACGTATTTTCGTAAATATAAAGCGCAAACCTCTTTGTGGAGCTGCGGCTTTCGTGACATAAGCTCTAGCCTATTCATTTAACACAATCTGGAAATCTTAGCCTCTTACATGCAAATAGTGATTTTTAGGAAATTTTTCAAATTTGAAATTTTAAATGATCATAAACCACGCCCACTTTGATCAATCATTACCATATTGATAATGTAGTCTTAAGACTTTATAGTGATGACAGCCACTAAGTTTCGTGCCGATCCATTTAGCCGGTTCAGCAGTATAATTTCTTCCCAGTTATAGCGCCCCCTATTGTTTAATCAAGTTGAAAACCAGGACATACACTTGAATTGACCTTACGTATGACTGTTATGAACAGCTTTGAAAAATGTCAAAATCTCTTGAAGTTACGCTAAAAAAAACTTTTTCATTCCCAAAAAATTATTTTAAAAAATCATATTTAAAAAAATAAGCAAATTATCGAAAATCCCTTCACATCTTTTGGTCAGCCGCTCCTCCTCTCTTGTCAGGGAAAGTTTTGATGTGATTGAGTTTGACGGCCGGGAGGAGTTAACGAAAGTACGTTGGACTTACTATGCAAATTTCTACTAATTTGCATAAGTTTAAAACATTTTTTAAATTACTCATCTAAATTTGACTGACTCAAAGAACACATTGGAATAGATCATTTGTTTTTTTTACAAAAGAAATGGGGAGAAACATGCCAAAAATATTTTTGGGGTACCAGAGCGCCACCTATTGGACAAAATTCAAAAAATTTTCTGTGATTGTAGATGTCACGATGACTGATATGAATTGTAATTTTCTGTATAGAATATGTATTTTTCATGAGTAAAAGGGCGAAAATTTTTAAAGCCTATAAGCCACGCCCACTTTTTAATCATTTTCAAAATGTAGCTTAAGGGTCCGACGATTAACATATGTGCCAAGTTCTGTGGAAATCCATCAAGCCGTTTAGCTGAAACAAACTTTTTGACTCTTTAGCGCCCCCTATTGGTGAATCCAAACAAAATGGGGTAGATAGGACTTACCGCTCATACTTTGTAAGGTTCTAGAGTCTCATCAATTTATTTTGAGAAATGGTGAAGATATCATCAATTAACACATGTGCTAGCTAGCGCACTGATTTTGACATGGTGTCATTAGCCCAATTTTCAATATTTCTGCATTTTTCTTCATCACAACAACTTAGCCTAGTCCATAGATCACATGTACGAAGTTTGAAGTTGATTCGACGAAAAATGTCGAATAGGTGATTAAAACTAAGTTTTGCATTTTTTGCGATCTAGCAAAAAATCTAGTTAGGCGGAAATGGGCGTGGCCAATACAAAAAAGATGGAGAATCAATCAAGGATCATGTGCATATAAAGTTTTTGACTGTAGGACCTACGGTTTGGGAGCTAGTAGCTGAAACGTGTTGACCTCTGCAATAGCGCCACCTAGGTGACCCGGGGTCCAAATTTTCGAATCTGAGTAGCGGTCAGGATTTTCTATCAGACTGCCTTGTCAGATTTTTCCTTGCAATTTCAGGCTCTTGCGCCCATACAGACACAGCGGAGAAGAATAATAATAATAAATAATAAATAATAAATAATGAAAAATCCGTAGAAAAACAATAGGGTTCCCTGCCCTTTGGGCTTGGAACCCTAATAATAAATAATAAATAATGAAAAATCCGTAGAAAAACAATAGGGTTCCCTGCCCTTTGGGCTTGGAACCCTAATAATGAAAAATCCGTAGAAAAACAATAGGGTTCCCTGCCCTTTGGGCTTGGAACCCTAACTAGAACTGCAAGCAGTTATCAACGGGTTCCAAGCCCCCAGCGCCAGTCGCCCACCCGCCCCGCCCTCAACTTCGCCAGTCCTCACGCGGTCCCGCCCCAAAAACACGTTCTCCCGCCGGCGTCCCGTCAGCTCACTTCAACCGGCGCAATGAAAGTAACACTCAGGATACGTCATTAAACCTGCAAAGCCTATACACAAATCTTTCAGAGGCATGGCTGACTTCTCAATCGTGATTACAATGGAATTCCACTGTTTCCTTATTAAAGAACGTGAAGATTTAATGAGTGAGATTATCAAACAATCATCTATACATCAACAGAATATTACAAATAACATAAAGACTTGATAATGTCTTTAGATTTAATAGATTTTCAACAAAAACAATGAGTTTCATTTTGTGACTTACTGATCAATTGTTTTAAAAAATCATGAAAAATACATAAATCATCATAAAATTACCAAAATATTCTCACATGGCAGTGTTAACATGCGGAATAATATGATGTTGTTTTTAAATCAGTTGACTCAAAGCTTTTTTGAAGAAAAATTAGGAAATATAACTATAAAGGTCACAACAAAAATTTAAATATTCATAAAAAAATAGTGCTACTTTCTATAATTAGGAGAAAAATCTCAGATCGCCATAGGTACGTGTGGAATGTTGTAAATGGCTTATATTTACTGTATACCTAAAAAGTTTTCTAACAAAAATTAATTACGTTGTTGTCCAACTATACAGAAAAACTGGTAAAAAGTTAAAAATTAATTAAAAATCTATGCTTTTGTACAGAAATCTCAAAATATTCCCAGGTTGCCTCTGTGACGTGAGAATTCTTCTTATATTTTTGTTGGGGTCATAAATGTAAAACTGTACTTACAATAAAATAATATTTGCATTAGTGTCTGTAGACAAAAATATGTCCTAAAATTAAACACAAGGGGGAGCTCATATCAAGACGACATTTTTTTGTTTCATAAACCACCTAAGAGTGAACTTTGTAGCAAATTACAAGAAGGTTGTGAGAACAGAATTTGCGCTACAATTGCTAGCCTAAAAATGTATTTTCATAAATATAAAGCGTAAACCTCAACATGGAGCTGCGGCTTTCATGACATAAGCTCTAGCCTATCCAGCTAACACAATCTGGAAATCTTAGCCTCTTACATGCAAAGAATGATTTTTAGGAAATTTTTCAAATTTGAAATTTTAAATGATAATAAGCCACGCCCACTTTGATAAATCATTACCATATTGATAATGTAATCTTAAGACTCTATAGTGATGACAACCACTAAGTTTCGTGCAGATCCATTTAGCCAGTTCAGCAGTATAATTTCTTCCCAGTTATAGCGCCCCCTATTGTTTAATCAAGTTGAAAACCAGGACATACACTTGAATTGACCTTAGGTATGACTGTTATGAACAGCTTTGAAAAATGTCAAAATCTTTTGAAGTTACTCTAAAAAAACTTTTTCATTCTCCAAAATTTTTAAAAAAAAAATCATATTAAAAAAAATAAGCAAATTATCCAAAATCCCTTCACATCTTTTGGTCAGCCGCTCCTCCTCTCTTGTCAGGGAAAGATGTGATGTGATTGAGTTTGACGGCCGGGAGGAGTTAACGAAAGTACGTTGGACTTACTATGCAAATTTCTACTAATTTGCATAAGTTTAAAACATTTTTTAAAATACTCATCTAAATTTGACTGACTCAATGAACATACTGGATGAGATCATTTGTTTTTTTACGAAAGTAATGGGGAGAAACATGCCAAAAATATTTTTGGGGTACCACAGCGCCACCTATTGGACAAAATTCAAAAAATTTTCTGTGATTGTAGATGTCATTATGACTGATATGAATTGTAATTTTCTGTATAGAATATGTATTTTTCAGGAGTAAATGGGCGAAAACGTTTAAAGCCTATTTATAGCCTATAAGCCACGCCCACTTTTTAATCATTTTCAAAATATAGCTTAAGGGTCCGATGATTAACATATGTGCCAAGTTCTGTGGAAATCCATCAAGCCGTTTAGCTGAAACAAACTTTTTGACTCTTTAGCGCCCCCTATTGGTGAATCCACACAAAATCGGGTAGATAGGGCTTACCGCTCATACTTCATAAGGGTGTAGAGTCTCATCAATTTATCTTGAGAAATGGTGAAGATATCATCAATTACCACATGTGCTAGCTAGCACACTGATTTTGACATGGTGTCATTAGCCCAATTTTCAATATTTCTGCCTTTTTCTTTATCACCACAACTTATCTTAGTCCATAGATCATATGTACGAAGTTTGAAGTTGATTCGACGAAAAATGACGAATAGGTGATTAAAAGTAAGTTTTGAGTTTTTTGCGATCTAGCAAAAAATCTAGTTAGGCGGAAATGGGCGTGGCCAATACAAAAAAGATGGAGAATCACCCAAGGATCATGTACATATAAAGTTTATGACTGTAGGACCTACGGTTTGGGAGCTAGTAGCTGAAACGTGTTGACCTCCGCAATAGCGCCACCTAGGTGACGCGGGGTCCAAATTTTCGAATCTGAGTAGCGGTCAGGATTTTGTATCAGACTGCCATGTCAGATTTTTCCTGGCAATTTCTGGCTCCTGCCCCCATACAAACGTAGCGGAGAAGAATAATAAATAACTAGAACTGCAAGCAGTTATCAACGGGTTCCAAGCCCCCAGCGCCAGTCGCCCACCCGGCCCCGCCCTCACCTTCGCCGGTCCTCACGCGGTCCCGCCCCAAAAACACGTTCTCCCGCCGGCGTCCCGTCAGCTCACTTCAACCGGCGCAATGAAAGTAACACTCAGGATACGTCATTAAACCTGCAAAGCCTATACACATCTTTCAGAGGCATGGCTGACTTCTCAATCGTGATTACAATGGAATTCCACTGTTTCCTTATTAAAGAACGTGAAGATTTAATGAGTGAGATTATCAAACAATAATCTATACATCAACAGAATATTACAAACAACATAAATACTTGATAATGTCTTTAGATTTAATTGATTTTCAACAAAAACAATGAGTTTCATTTTGTGACTTACTGACCAAATGTTTCAAAAAATCATAAAAAATACATAACTCATCATAAAATTACCAAAATATTCTCACATGGCAGTGTTGACATGTGGAATAATATGATGTTGTTTTTAAATCAGTAGACTCAAAGCTTTTTTGAAGAAAAATCAGTAAATATAACTGTAAGGGTCACAGTCAAAATTAAAATATTCATAAAAAAATAGTGCTACTTTCTAAAATTTATAGAAAAATCTCAGATCACCATAGGTACATGTTGAATGTTGTAATTGGTTTATATTTACTGTATACCTAAAAAACTTTCTAACAAAAATTAATTACGTTGTTGTCCAACTATACAGAAAAACTGGCAAAAAGTTAAAAAATCATTAAAAATCAATGCTTTCGTACAAAAATCTCAAAATATTCCGAGATTGCCTCTGTGATGTGAGAATTCTTTTTATATTTTTGTTGGGGTCATAAATGTAAAATTGTACCTACAATAAAATAATATTTGCGTTAGTTGCTGTAGACAAAAATATGTCCTATAATTAAACACAAGGGGGAGCTCAAATCAAGACGACATTTTTTTTTGTTTCATAAACCACCTAAGAGTGAACTTTATGGCAAATGTCAAGAAGATTGTGAAAACAGAATTTGCGCTACAATTGCTAGCCTAAAAATGTATTTTTGTAAATTTAAAGCGCAAACATCTTCGTGGAGCTGCGGTTTTCAATATCTAAGCTCATGGCTATCCAGTTAACATAATCTGGAAAACGTAGCTTCTTACATGAAAATAATGATTTTTAGGAAATTTTTCAAATTTGAAATTTTAAATGATCATAAACCACGCCCACATTGATCAATCATTACCATATTGATAATGTAGTCTTAAGACTCTACAATGATGACAACCACTAAGTTTCGTGCAGATCCATTTAACCAGGTCAGCAGTATAATGTATTGCTATTTATAGCGCCCCCTATTGTTTAATCAAGGTGAAAATCAAGACATACACTTGAATTGACCTTAGGTTTGACTGTTATGAACACCTTTGAAAAATGTCAAAATCTTTTGAAGTTACGCTAAAAAAACTTTTTCATTCCCAAAAAATGATTTAAAAAAATCATAATAAAAAAAATAAGCAAATTATCCAAAATCCCTTCACATCTTTTGGTCAGCCGCTCCTCCTCTCTTGTCAGGGAAAGTTGTGATGTGATTGAGTTTGACGGCTGGGAGGAGTTAACGAAAGTACGTTGGACTTACTATGCACATTTCTGCTAATTTGCATAAGTTTAAAACATTTTTTAAAATACTCATCTAAATTTGACTGACTCAATGAACACACTGGATGAGATAATTTGTTTTTTTACGTAAGAAATGGGGAGAAACATGCCAAAAATATTTTTGGGGTACCACAGCGCCACCTATTGGACCAAATTCAAAAAATTTTCTGTGATTGTAGATGTCACTATGACTGATAAGAATTGTAATTTTCTGTTTAGAATATATATTTTTCATGAGTAAAAGGGCGAAAAATTTTAAAGCCTATAAGCCACGCCCACTTTTTAATCATTTTCAAAATGTAGCTTAAGGGTCCGATGACTAACATATGTGCCAAGTTCTGGGGAAATCCATCAAGCCGTTTAGCTCAAAAAAACTTTTTGACTCTTTAGCGCCCCCTATTGGTGAATCCAAACAAAATGGGGTAGATAGGGCTTACCGCTCATACTTCATAAGGGTCTAGAGTCTCATCAGTTTATCTTGAGAAATGGTGAAGATATCATCAATTACCACATGTGCTAGCTAGCGCGCTGATTTTGACATGGTGTCATTAGCCCAATTTTCAATATTTCTGCATTTTTCTTCATCACAACAACTTAGCTTAGTCCATAGATCACATGTACGAAGTTTGAAGTTGATTCGACAAAAAATGATGAATAGGTGATTAAAAGTAAGTTTTGCGTTTTTTGCGATCTAGCAAAAAATCTAGTTAGGCGGAAATGGGCGTGGCCAATACAAAAAAGATGGAGAATCATCCAAGGATCATGGACATATAAAGTTTTTGACTATAGGACCTACGGTTTGGGAGCTAGTAGCTAAAACGTGTTGACCTCCGCAATAGCGCCACCTAGGTGACGCGGGGTCCAAATTTTCGAATCTGAGTAGCGGTCAGGATTTTCTATCAGACTGCCATGTCAGATTTTCCCTGGCAATTTCAGGCTCTTGCGCCCATACAGACACAGCGGAGAAGAATAATAATAATAAATAATAAATAATAAATAATGAAAAATCCGTAGAAAAACAATAGGGTTCCCTGCCCTTTGGGCTTGGAACCCTAATAACTAGAACTGCAAGCAGTTATCAACGGGTTCCAAGCCACCAGCGCCAGTCGCCCACCCGGCCCCGCCCTCAACTTCGCCAGTCCTCACGCGGTCCCGCCCCAAAAACACCTTCTCCCGCCGGCGTCCCGTCAGCTCACTTCAACCGGCGCAATGAAAGTAACACTCAGGATACGTCATTAAACCTGCAAAGCCTATAGAGCTCCGGACCCCACGTGACTCTCAGTTAGTGGACGCCATTTTGGCATGCAAAAAAAGGTAAACAAACACGGATGTAACCACGAACATGAACGGGATCCGCTTGGATTTTACTTCGTCGGAGTTTACTTCACACTTTAAAACAGAAGAAATCGTTTTATATAGTCAGAAATTAAATAGACTAAACATCTCCGACCCTTACCGTGCCCCTGGGATACTTTTTAAAAACGCCAGAAGCTGTCGGAGCCGCCTTCTTACCGGCACAACACCGGACCTGACCGGGGAACCCCTTGGGATTCCCCCGGCCGGAGGAGCTGGGGAGAAGGTCTGGGACTCTCGACTCTACTGCCCGCTCCGACGCCAGAAGCTGTCAGAGCAGACTTCATACCGGCACAACACCGGACCGACCGGGGAACCCCTTGGGATTCCCCCGGCCGGAGGAGCTGGGGAGAAGGTCTGGGACTCTCGACTCTACTGCCCGCTCCGACGCCAGAAGCTGTCAGAGCAGACTTCATACCGGCACAACACCGGACCGACCGGGGAACCCCTTGGGATTTACCCGGAGGAACTGGGTCCGGCACCGCGGTGCTCCGGCGGCTGGGGAGAGGGAAGTCATGCTACTGCCCCCGCAACCCGACTCCGGATACGCGGATGAAAATGGATGGATGGACGGACAAATAACAGATTTACACGTAAGTAGTCTCGGTGAGACAGATAATAGCAATCCAAAGTGCTTTTTATGTGTGATCTGATCAACCATTGCTTAAAAATGAAATACAGCTTAGCCGGTTAATTGCTGTGATCATAAAACACGTAAACGGCAGCACGCAGAACTAACGAGGCAACGTTTTACGTGATGTTTACTTGTTGCTATGAGTAATAAGACAGAAAAAGCCACGCCAAAATAAGTTTAGGAAGCCCACTAAGAATCATATTAAAAGCATTTAAAATAAATACCATACACAGTTGAGGAAACGTTGGTTTAAGTACCTGATATGAAGCGGTCGCTGCTTAAGCAAAATCCTTTACTCTCGGGATCCCACAGCTTCATTTTCGCCCGGTCACTAGCGCGTTTTATTACAATGATCCAACGTTTGTGGCGCTCCGGATCCTGGGGAATCCTGTAGATGGCTCATTCCTTATGTCGTCCGCGTCTGTTCTGCATCCTGGGGCACAACAGGAATCTACCATATTTCCCGTTTGATTGAGTTTTCTGACAATAACATATAGTCCAGCTGCCGGCTTCTGCATGCCAAAATGGCGCCGTTTTGATTTGAACTGTTGCATGCCGGGAGAAGTGACGTCAACTCCCGGAGCTCTATACACATATCTTTCAGAGGCATGGCTGACTTCTCTATCGTGATTACAATGGAATTCCACTGTTTGCTTATTAAAGAACGTGAAGATTTAATGAGTGAGATTATCAAACAATGATCTATACATCAACAGAATATTACAAATAACATCAATACTTGATAATGTCTTTAGATTTAAAAGATTTTCAACAAAAACTACGAGTTTCATTTTGGGACTTACTGACCAAATGTTTTAAAAAATCATGAAAAATACATAAATCATCATAAAATTACCAAAATATTCTCACATGGCAGTGTTAACATGCGGAATAATATGATGTTGTTTTTAAATCAGTAGACTCAAAGCTTTTTTGAAGAAAAATTGGGAAATATAACTATAAAGGTCACAACAAAAATTAAAATATTCATAAAAGAATAGTGCTACTTTCTAAAATTAGGAGAAAAATCTCAGATCACCATAGGTACATGTGGAATGTTGTAAATGGCTTATATTTACTGTATACCTAAAAAGCTTTCTAACAAAAATTAATTACGTTGTTGTCCAACTATACAGAAAAACTGGTAAAAAGTTAAAAATTCATTAAAAATCTATGTTTTTGTACAGAAATCTCAAAATATTCCTAGCTTGCCTCTGTGATGTGAGAATTCTTCTTATATTTTTGTTGGGGTCATAAATGTAAAACTGTACTTACAATAAAATAATATTTGAATTAGTGGCTGTAGAAAAAAATATGTCCTATAATTAAACACTAGGGGGAGCTCAAATCAAGACGACATTTTTTTTATTTCATAAACCACCTAAGAGTGAACTTTGTGACAAATTACCAGAAGATTATGAGAACAGAATTTGCGCTACAATTGCTAGCCTAAAAATGTATTTTTGTAAATATAAAGCGCAAACCTCTTTGTGGAGCTGCGGCTTTCGTGACATAAGCTCTAGCCTATCCAGTTAACACAATCTGGAAATCTTAGCCTCTTACATGCAAATAGTGATTTTTAGGAAATTTTTCAAATTTGAAATTTTAAATGATCATAAACCACGCCCACTTTGATCAATCATTACCATATTGATAATGTAGTCTTAAGCCTCTATAGTGATGACAACCACTAAGTTTCGTGCAGATCCATTTAGCCGGTTAAGCAGTATAATTGCTTCCCAGTTATAGCGCCCCCTATTGTTTAATCAAGTTGAAAACCAGGACATACACATGAATTGACCTTAGGTATGGCTGTTATGAACAGCTTTGAAAAATGTCAAAATCTTTTGAAGTTATGCTAAAAAAACTTTTTCATTCCCAAAAAATTATTTAAAAAAATCATATTAAAAAAAATAAGCAAATTATCCAAAATCCCTTCACATCTTTTGGTCAGCCGCTCCTCCTCTCTTGTCAGGGAAAGTTGTGATGTGATTGAGTTTGACGGCCGGGAGGAGTTAACGAAAGTACGCTGGACTTACTATGCAAATTTCTACTAATTTGCATAAGTTTAAAACATTTTTTAAAATACTCATCTAAATTTGACTGACTCAATGAACACACTGGATGAGATCATTTGTTTTTTTACAAAAGAAATGGGGAGAAACATGCCAAAAATATTTTTGGGGTACCACAGCGCCACCTATTGGACAAAATTCAAAAAATTTTCTGTGATTGTAGATGTCACTATGACTGATATGAATTGTAATTTTCTGTATAGAATATGTATTTTTCATGAGTAAAAGGGCGAAAATTTTTAAAGCCTATAAGCCACGCCCACTTTTTAATCATTTTCAAAATATAGCTTAAGGGTCCGATGATTAACATATCTGCCAAGTTCTGTGGAAATCCATCAAGCCGTTTAGCTGGAACAAGCTTTTTGACTCTTTAGCGCCCCCTATTGGTGAATCCAAACAAAATGGGGTAGATAGGGCTTACCGCTCATCCTTCATAAGGGTCTAGAGTCTCATCAATTTATCTTGAGAAATGGTGAAGATATCATCAATTACCACATGTGCTAGCTAGCGCACTGATTTTGACATGGTGTCATTAGCCCAATTTTCAATATTTCTGCATTTTTCTTCATCACAACAACTTACCTTAGTCCACAGATCATATGTACGAAGGTTGAAGTTGATTCGACGAAAAATGTCGAATAGGTGATTAAAACTAAGTTTTGCATTTTTTGCGATATAGCAAAAAATCTAGTTAGGCGGAAATGGGCGTGGCCAATACAAAAAAGATGGAGAATCAATCAAGGATCATGTACATATAAAGTTTTTGACTGTAGGACCTACGGTTTGGGAGCTAGTAGCTCAAACGTGTTGACCTCCGCAATAGCGCCACCTAGGTGACACGGCGTCCAAATTCTCGAACCTGAGTAGCGGTCAGGATTTTCTATCAGACTGCCATGTCAGATTTTCCCTGGCAATTTCAGGCTCTTGCGCCCATACAGACACAGCGGAGAAGAATAATAATAATAAATAATAAATAATAAATAATGAAAAATCCGTAGAAAAACAATAGGGTTCCCTGCCCTTTGGGCTTGGAACCCTAATGAAAAATCCGTAGAAAAACAATAGGGTTCCCTGCCCTTTGGGCTTGGAACCCTAACTAGAACTGCAAGCAGTTATCAACGGGTTCCAAGCCACCAGCGCCAGTCGCCCACCCGCCCCGCCCTCAACTTCGCCAGTCCTCACGCGGTCCCGCCCCAAAAACACGTTCTCCCGCCGGCGTCCCGTCAGCTCACTTCAACCGGCGCAATGAAACTAACACTCAGGATACGTCATTAAACCGGCTAAGCCTATACACATATCTTTCAGAGGCATGGCTGACTTCTCAATCGTGATTACAATGGAATTCCACTGTTTCCTTATTAAAGAACGTGAAGATTTAATGAGTGAGATTATTAAACAATAATCTATACATCAACAGAATGTTACAAATAACATAAATACTTTATAATGTGTTTAGATTTAATAGATTTTCAACAAAAACAATGAGTTTCATTTTGTGACTTGCTGACCAAATGTTTAAAAAAATCATGAAAAATACACAACTCATCCTAAAATTACCAAAATATTCTCACATGGCAGTGGTAACATGCGGAATAATATGATGTTGTTTTTAAATCAGTAGACTCAAAGCTTTTTTAAAGAAAAATTGGGAAATATAACTATAAAGGTCACAACAAAAATTAAAATATTCATAAAAAAATAGTGCTACTTTCTAAAATTAGGAGAAAAATCTCAGATAACCATAGGTACATGTGGAATGTTGTAAATGGCTTATATTTACTGTATACCTAAAAAGCTTTCTAACAAAAATTAATTACGTTGTTGTCCAACTATACAAAATAACTGGCAAAAAGTAAAAAATTCATTAAAAATCAATGCTTTTGTACAAAAATCTCAAAATATTCCCAGATTGCCTCTGTGACGTGTGTATTGTGGTCATATTTTTGTAAGATCATAAATGTAAAACTTTTCTTACAATAAAATAATATTTGCATTAGTGGCTGTAGACAAAAATATGTCCTATAATTGAACACTAGGGGGAGCTCAAATCAAGACGACATTTTTTTTGTTTCATAAACCACCTAAGAGTGAACTTTGTGGTAAATTACAAGAAGATTGTGAGAACAGAATTTGTGCCACACTTGCTAGCGTAAAAATGTATTTTTGTTAATATAAAGCGCAAACCTCTTTGTGGAGCTGCGGCTATCGTGACATAAGCTCTAGCCTATCCAGTAACCACAATCTGGAAATCTTAGCCTCTTACATGCAAATAGTGATTTTTAGGAAATTTTTCAAATTTGAAATTTTAAATGATCGTAAACCACGCCCACTTTGATCAATCATTACCATATTGATAATGTAGTCTTAAGACTCTATAGTGATGACAACCACTAAGTTTCGTGCAGATCCATTTAGCTGGTTGAGCAGTATAATTTCTTCCCAGTTATAGCGCCCCCTATTGTTTAATCAAGTTGAAAACCAGGACATACACTTGAATTGACCTTAGGTATGAGTGTTATGAACAGCTTTGAAAAATGTCAAAATCTTTTGAAGTTACGCTAAAAAAACTTTTTCATTCCCAAAAAATTATTTAAAAAAATCATATTAAAAAAAATAAGCAAATTATCCAAAATCCCTTCACAACTTTTGGTCAGCCGCTCCCCCCCTCTTGTCAGGCAAAGTTGTGATGTGATTGAGTTTGACGGCCGGGAGGAGTTAACGAAAGTACGTTTGACTTACTATGCAAATTTCTACTAATTAGCATAAGTTTAAATTATTTTTTAAAATACTCATCTAAATTTGACTGACTCAATGAACATACTGGATGAGCCCATTTGTTTTTTTACTAAAACATTGAGGAGAGACATGCCAAAACCTTTTTTGGGGTACAACAGCGCCACCTATTGGACAAAATTCAAATTTATATCTGTGATTGTAGATGTCACTATGACTGATAAAATTTGTAACTTTCTGTATAGAATATGTATTTTTCATCAGTTAAAGGGCGAAAATTTTTAAAGCCTATAAGCCACGCCCACTTTTTAATCATTTTCAAAATATAGCTTAAAGGTCTGATGATTAACATATGTGCCAAGTTCTGTGGAAATCCATCAAGCCGTTTAGCTCAAACTAACTTTTTGCCTCTTTAGCGCCCCCTTTTGGTGAATCCGAACAAAATGGGGAAGATAGGGCTTACCGCTCATACTTCATAAGGGTCTAGAGTCTCATCACTTTATCTTGAGATATGGTGAAGATATCATCAATTAGCACATGTGATAGCTAGCGCACTGATTTTGACATGTTGTCATTAGCCCAATTTTCAATATTTCTGCGTTTTTCTGCATCACAACAACTTATCTTAGTCCATAGATCATATGTACAAAGTTTGAAGTTGATTCGACGAAAAATGACGAATAGGTGATTAAAACTAAGTTTTGCATTTTTTGCGATCTAGCAAAAAATCTAGTTAGGCGGAAATGGGCGTGGCCAATACAAAAAAGATGGAGAATCATCCAAGGATCATGGACATATAAAGTTTTTGACTATAGGACCTACGGTTTGGGAGCTAGTAACTAAAACGTGTTGACCTCCGCAATAGCGCCACCTAGGTGACGCGGGGTCCAAATTCTCGAACCTGAGTAGCGGTCAGGATTTTCTATCAGACTGCCATGTCAGATTTTCCCTGGCAATTTCAGGCTCTTGCGCCCATACAGACACAGCGGAGAAGAATAATAATAATAAATAATAAATAAATAATAAATAATGAAAAATCCGTAGAAAAACAATAGGGTTCCCTGCCCTTTGGGCTTGGAACCCTAATAATGAAAAATCCGTAGAAAAACAATAGGGTTCCCTGCCCTTTGGGCTTGGAACCCTAACTAGAACTGCAAGCAGTTATCAACGGGTTCCAAGCCCCCAGCGCCAGTCGCCTACCCGGCCCCGCCCTCCACTTCGCCAGTCCTCACGCGGTCCTGCCCCAAAAACACGTTCTCCCGCCGGCGTTCGTCAGCTCACTTCAACCGGCGCAATGAAAGTAACACTCAGGATACGTCATTAAACCTGCAAAGCCTATACACATATCTTTCAGAGGCATGGCTGACTCCTCAATCGTGATTACAATGGAATTCCACTGTTTCCTTATTAAAGAACGTGAAGATTTAATGAGTGAGGTTATCAAACAATGATCTATACATAAACAGAATATTACCAATAACATAAACACTTGATAATGTCTTTAGATTTAAAAGATTTTCAACAAAAACTATGAGTTTCATTTTGTGACTTACTGAACAAATGTTTTAAAAAATCATGAAAAATACATAAATCATCCTAAAATTACCAAAATATTCTCACATGGCAGTGTTAACATGCGGAATAATATGATGTTGTTTTTAAATCAGTAGACTCAAAGCTTTTTTGAAGAAAAATTGGGAAATATAACTATAAAGGTCACAACAAAAATAAAAATATTCATAAAAAAATAGTGCTACTTTCTAAAATTAGGAGAAAAATCTCAGATCACCATAGGTACATGAGGGATGTTATAAATGGCTTATATTTACTGTATACCTAAAAAGCTTTCTAACAAAAATTAATTACGTTGTTGTCCAAATATACAGAAAAACTGGTAAAAAGTTAAAAATTCATTAAAAATATACGCTTTTGTACAGAAATCTCAAAATATTCCCAGGTTGCCTCTGTGATGTGAGAATTCTTCTTATATTTTTGTTGGGGTCATAAATGTAAAACTGTACTTACAATAAAATAATACTTGCATTAGTGGCTGTAGACAAAAATATGTCCTATAATTAAACACTAGGGGGAGCTCAAATCAAGACGACATTTTTTTTTGTTTCATAACCCACCTAAGAGTGAACTTTGTGGCAAATTACAAGAAGATTGTGAGAACAGAATTTGCGCTACAATTGCTAGCCTAAAAACGTATTTTCGTAAATATAAAGCGCAAACCTCTTTGTGGAGCTGCGGCTTTCGTGACATAAGCTCTAGCCTATTCATTTAACACAATCTGGAAATCTTAGCCTCTTACATGCAAATAGTGATTTTTAGGAAATTTTTCAAATTTGAAATTTTAAATGATCATAAACCACGCCCACTTTGATCAATCATTACCATATTGATAATGTAGTCTTAAGACTTTATAGTGATGACAGCCACTAAGTTTCGTGCCGATCCATTTAGCCGGTTCAGCAGTATAATTTCTTCCCAGTTATAGCGCCCCCTATTGTTTAATCAAGTTGAAAACCAGGACATACACTTGAATTGACCTTAGGTATGACTGTTATGAACAGCTTTGAAAAATGTCAAAATCTCTTGAAGTTACGCTAAAAAAACTTTTTCATTCCCAAAAAATTATTTAAAAAAATCATATTTAAAAAAATAAGCAAATTATCGAAAATCCCTTCACATCTTTTGGTCACCCGCTCCTCCTCTCTTGTCAGGGAAAGTTTTGATTTGATTGAGTTTGACGGCCGGGAGGAGTTAACGAAAGTACGTTGGACTTACTATGCAAATTTCTACTAATTTGCATAAGTTTAAAACATTTTTTAAATTACTCATCTAAATTTGACTGACTCAAAGAACACATTGGAATAGATCATTTAATTTTTTTACAAAAGAAATGGGGAGAAACATGCCAAAAATATTTTTGGGGTACCAGAGCGCCACCTATTGGACAAAATTCAAAAAATTTTCTGTGATTGTAGATGTCACGATGACTGATATGAATTGTAATTTTCTGTATAGAATATGTATTTTTCATGAGTAAAAGGGCGAAAATTTTTAAAGCCTATAAGCCACGCCCACTTTTTAATCATTTTCAAAATATAGCTTAAGGGTCCGACGATTAACATATGTGCCAAGTTCTGTGGAAATCCATCAAGCCGTTTAGCTGAAACAAACTTTTTGACTCTTTAGCGCCCCCTATTGGTGAATCCAAACAAAATGGGGTAGATAGGACTTACCGCTCATACTTTGTAAGGTTCTAGAGTCTCATCAATTTATTTTGAGAAATGGTGAAGATATCATCAATTAACACATGTGCTAGCTAGCGCACTGATTTTGACATGGTGTCATTAGCCCAATTTTCAATATTTCTGCATTTTTCTTCATCACAACAACTTAGCCTAGTCCATAGATCACATGTACGAAGTTTGAAGTTGATTCGACGAAAAATGTCGAATAGGTGATTAAAACTAAGTTTTGCATTTTTTGCGATCTAGCAAAAAATCTAGTTAGGCGGAAATGGGCGTGGCCAATACAAAAAAGATGGAGAATCAATCAAGGATCATGTGCATATAAAGTTTTTGACTGTAGGACCTACGGTTTGGGAGCTAGTAGCTGAAACGTGTTGACCTCTGCAATAGCGCCACCTAGGTGACCCGGGGTCCAAATTTTCGAATCTGAGTAGCGGTCAGGATTTTCTATCAGACTGCCATGTCAGATTTTTCCTTGCAATTTCAGGCTCTTGCGCCCATACAGACACAGCGGAGAAGAATAATAATAATAAACTAGAACTGCAAGCAGTTATCAACGGGTTCCAAGCCCCCAGCGCCAGTCGCCCACCCGGCCCCGCCCTCACCTTCGCCGGTCCTCACGCGGTCCCGCCCCAAAAACACGTTCTCCCGCCGGCGTCCCGTCAGCTCACTTCAACCGGCGCAATGAAAGTAACACTCAGGATACGTCATTAAACCTGCAAAGCCTATACACATCTTTCAGAGGCATGGCTGACTTCTCAATCGTGATTACAATGGAATTCCACTGTTTCCTTATTAAAGAACGTGAAGATTTAATGAGTGAGATTATCAAACAATAATCTATACATCAACAGAATATTACAAACAACATAAATACTTGATAATGTCTTTAGATTTAATTGATTTTCAACAAAAACAATGAGTTTCATTTTGTGACTTACTGACCAAATGTTTCAAAAAATCATAAAAAATACATAACTCATCATAAAATTACCAAAATATTCTCACATGGCAGTGTTGACATGTGGAATAATATGATGTTGTTTTTAAATCAGTAGACTCAAAGCTTTTTTGAAGAAAAATCAGTAAATATAACTGTAAGGGTCACAGTCAAAATTAAAATATTCATAAAAAAATAGTGCTACTTTCTAAAATTTATAGAAAAATCTCAGATCACCATAGGTACATGTTGAATGTTGTAATTGGTTTATATTTACTGTATACCTAAAAAACTTTCTAACAAAAATTAATTACGTTGTTGTCCAACTATACAGAAAAACTGGCAAAAAGTTAAAAAATCATTAAAAATCAATGCTTTCGTACAAAAATCTCAAAATATTCCGAGATTGCCTCTGTGATGTGAGAATTCTTTTTATATTTTTGTTGGGGTCATAAATGTAAAATTGTACCTACAATAAAATAATATTTGCGTTAGTTGCTGTAGACAAAAATATGTCCTATAATTAAACACAAGGGGGAGCTCAAATCAAGACGACATTTTTTTTTGTTTCATAAACCACCTAAGAGTGAACTTTATGGCAAATGTCAAGAAGATTGTGAAAACAGAATTTGCGCTACAATTGCTAGCCTAAAAATGTATTTTTGTAAATTTAAAGCGCAAACATCTTCGTGGAGCTGCGGTTTTCAATATCTAAGCTCATGGCTATCCAGTTAACATAATCTGGAAAACGTAGCTTCTTACATGAAAATAATGATTTTTAGGAAATTTTTCAAATTTGAAATTTTAAATGATCATAAACCACGCCCACATTGATCAATCATTACCATATTGATAATGTAGTCTTAAGACTCTACAATGATGACAACCACTAAGTTTCGTGCAGATCCATTTAACCAGGTCAGCAGTATAATGTATTGCTATTTATAGCGCCCCCTATTGTTTAATCAAGGTGAAAATCAAGACATACACTTGAATTGACCTTAGGTTTGACTGTTATGAACACCTTTGAAAAATGTCAAAATCTTTTGAAGTTACGCTAAAAAAACTTTTTCATTCCCAAAAAATGATTTAAAAAAATCATAATAAAAAAAATAAGCAAATTATCCAAAATCCCTTCACATCTTTTGGTCAGCCGCTCCTCCTCTCTTGTCAGGGAAAGTTGTGATGTGATTGAGTTTGACGGCTGGGAGGAGTTAACGAAAGTACGTTGGACTTACTATGCACATTTCTGCTAATTTGCATAAGTTTAAAACATTTTTTAAAATACTCATCTAAATTTGACTGACTCAATGAACACACTGGATGAGATTATTTGTTTTTTTACGTAAGAAATGGGGAGAAACATGCCAAAAATATTTTTGGGGTACCACAGCGCCACCTATTGGACCAAATTCAAAAAATTTTCTGTGATTGTAGATGTCACTATGACTGATAAGAATTGTAATTTTCTGTTTAGAATATATATTTTTCATGAGTAAAAGGGCGAAAAATTTTAAAGCCTATAAGCCACGCCCACTTTTTAATCATTTTCAAAATGTAGCTTAAGGGTCCGATGACTAACATATGTGCCAAGTTCTGGGGAAATCCATCAAGCCGTTTAGCTCAAACAAACTTTTTGACTCTTTAGCGCCCCCTATTGGTGAATCCAAACAAAATGGGGTAGATAGGGCTTACCGCTCATACTTCATAAGGGTCTAGAGTCTCATCAGTTTATCTTGAGAAATGGTGAAGATATCATCAATTACCACATGTGCTAGCTAGCGCGCTGATTTTGACATGGTGTCATTAGCCCAATTTTCAATATTTCTGCATTTTTCTTCATCACAACAACTTAGCTTAGTCCATAGATCACATGTACGAAGTTTGAAGTTGATTCGACAAAAAATGATGAATAGGTGATTAAAAGTAAGTTTTGCGTTTTTTGCGATCTAGCAAAAAATCTAGTTAGGCGGAAATGGGCGTGGCCAATACAAAAAAGATGGAGAATCATCCAAGGATCATGGACATATAAAGTTTTTGACTATAGGACCTACGGTTTGGGAGCTAGTAGCTAAAACGTGTTGACCTCCGCAATAGCGCCACCTAGGTGACGCGGGGTCCAAATTTTCGAATCTGAGTAGCGGTCAGGATTTTCTATCAGACTGCCATGTCAGATTTTCCCTGGCAATTTCAGGCTCTTGCGCCCATACAGACACAGCGGAGAAGAATAATAATAATAAACTAGAACTGCAAGCAGTTATCAACGGGTTCCAAGCCCCCAGCGCCAGTCGCCTACCCGGCCCCGCCCTCCACTTCGCCAGTCCTCACGCGGTCCCGCCCCAAAAACACGTTCTCCCGCCGGCGTTCGTCAGCTCACTTCAACCGGCGCAATGAAAGTAACACTCAGGATACGTCATTAAACCTGCAAAGCCTATACACATATCTTTCAGAGGCATGGCTGACTCCTCAATCGTGATTACAATGGAATTCCACTGTTTCCTTATTAAAGAACGTGAAGATTTAATGAGTGAGGTTATCAAACAATGATCTATACATCAACAGAATATTACCAATAACATAAACACTTGATAATGTCTTTAGATTTAAAAGATTTTCAACAAAAACTATGAGTTTCATTTTGTGACTTACTGAACAAATGTTTTAAAAAATCATGAAAAATACATAAATCATCCTAAAATTACCAAAATATTCTCACATGGCAGTGTTAACATGCGGAATAATATGATGTTGTTTTTAAATCAGTAGACTCAAAGCTTTTTTGAAGAAAAATTGGGAAATATAACTATAAAGGTCACAACAAAAATAAAAATATTCATAAAAAAATAGTGCTACTTTCTAAAATTAGGAGAAAAATCTCAGATCACCATAGGTACATGTGGGATGTTATAAATGGCTTATATTTACTGTATACCTAAAAAGCTTTCTAACAAAAATTAATTACGTTGTTGTCCAAATATACAGAAAAACTGGTAAAAAGTTAAAAATTCATTAAAAATATACGCTTTTGTACAGAAATCTCAAAATATTCCCAGGTTGCCTCTGTGATGTGAGAATTCTTCTTATATTTTTGTTGGGGTCATAAATGTAAAACTGTACTTACAATAAAATAATACTTGCATTAGTGGCTGTAGACAAAAATATGTCCTATAATTAAACACTAGGGGGAGCTCAAATCAAGACGACATTTTTTTTTGTTTCATAACCCACCTAAGAGTGAACTTTGTGGCAAATTACAAGAAGATTGTGAGAACAGAATTTGCGCTACAATTGCTAGCCTAAAAACGTATTTTCGTAAATATAAAGCGCAAACCTCTTTGTGGAGCTGCGGCTTTCGTGACATAAGCTCTAGCCTATTCATTTAACACAATCTGGAAATCTTAGCCTCTTACATGCAAATAGTGATTTTTAGGAAATTTTTCAAATTTGAAATTTTAAATGATCATAAACCACGCCCACTTTGATCAATCATTACCATATTGATAATGTAGTCTTAAGACTTTATAGTGATGACAGCCACTAAGTTTCGTGCCGATCCATTTAGCCGGTTCAGCAGTATAATTTCTTCCCAGTTATAGCGCCCCCTATTGTTTAATCAAGTTGAAAACCAGGGCATACACTTGAATTGACCTTAGGTATGACTGTTATGAACAGCTTTGAAAAATGTCAAAATCTCTTGAAGTTACGCTAAAAAAACTTTTTCATTCCCAAAAAATTATTTTAAAAAATCATATTTAAAAAAATAAGCAAATTATCGAAAATCCCTTCACATCTTTTGGTCAGCCGCTCCTCCTCTCTTGTCAGGGAAAGTTTTGATGTGATTGAGTTTGACGGCCGGGAGGAGTTAACGAAAGTACGTTGTACTTACTATGCAAATTTCTACTAATTTGCATAAGTTTAAAACATTTTTTAAATTACTCATCTAAATTTGACTGACTCAAAGAAAACATTGGAATAGATCATTTGTTTTTTTACAAAAGAAATGGGGAGAAACATGCCAAAAATATTTTTGGGGTACCAGAGCGCCACCTATTGGACAAAATTCAAAAAATTTTCTGTGATTGTAGATGTCACGATGACTGATATGAATTGTAATTTTCTGTATAGAATATGTATTTTTCATGAGTAAAAGGGCGAAAATTTTTAAAGCCTATAAGCCACGCCCACTTTTTAATCATTTTCAAAATATAGCTTAAGGGTCCGACGATTAACATATGTGCCAAGTTCTGTGGAAATCCATCAAGCCGTTTAGCTGAAACAAACTTTTTGACTCTTTAGCGCCCCCTATTGGTGAATCCAAACAAAATGGGGTAGATAGGACTTACCGCTCATACTTTGTAAGGTTCTAGAGTCTCATCAATTTATTTTGAGAAATGGTGAAGATATCATCAATTAACACATGTGCTAGCTAGCTCACTGATTTTGACATGGTGTCATTAGCCCAATTTTCAATATTTCTGCATTTTTCTTCATCACAACAACTTAGCCTAGTCCGTAGATCACATGTACGAAGTTTGAAGTTGATTCGACGAAAAATGTCGAATAGGTGATTAAAACTAAGTTTTGCATTTTTTGCGATCTAGCAAAAAATCTAGTTAGGCGGAAATGGGCGTGGCCAATACAAAAAAGATGGAGAATCAATCAAGGATCATGTGCATATAAAGTTTTTGACTGTAGGACCTACGGTTTGGGAGCTAGTAGCTGAAACGTGTTGACCTCTGCAATAGCGCCACCTAGGTGACCCGGGGTCCAAATTTTCGAATCTGAGTAGCGGTCAGGATTTTCTATCAGACTGCCATGTCAGATTTTTCCTTGCAATTTCAGGCTCTTGCGCCCATACAGACACAGCGGAGAAGAATAATAATAATAAATAATAAATAATAAATAATGAAAAATCCGTAGAAAAACAATAGGGTTCCCTGCCCTTTGGGCTTGGAACCCTAATAACTAGAACTGCATGCAGTTATCAACGGGTTCCAAGCCCCCAGCGCCAGTCGCCTACCCGGCCCCGCCCTCCACTTCGCCAGTCCTCACGCGGTCCCGCCCCAAAAACACGTTCTCCCGCCGGCGTTCGTCAGCTCACTTCAACCGGCGCAATGAAAGTAACACTCAGGATACGTCATTAAACCTGCAAAGCCTATACACATATCTTTCAGAGGCATGGCTGACTCCTCAATCGTGATTACAATGGAATTCCACTGTTTCCTTATTAAAGAACGTGAAGATTTAATGAGTGAGGTTATCAAACAATGATCTATACATCAACAGAATATTACCAATAACATAAACACTTGATAATGTCTTTAGATTTAAAAGATTTTCAACAAAAACTATGAGTTTCATTTTGTGACTTACTGAACAAATGTTTTAAAAAATCATGAAAAATACATAAATCATCCTAAAATTACCAAAATATTCTCACATGGCAGTGTTAACATGCGGAATAATATGATGTTGTTTTTAAATCAGTAGACTCAAAGCTTTTTTGAAGAAAAATTGGGAAATATAACTATAAAGGTCACAACAAAAATAAAAATATTCATAAAAAAATAGTGCTACTTTCTAAAATTAGGAGAAAAATCTCAGATCACCATAGGTACATGTGGGATGTTATAAATGGCTTATATTTACTGTATACCTAAAAAGCTTTCTAACAAAAATTAATTACGTTGTTGTCCAAATATACAGAAAAACTGGTAAAAAGTTAAAAATTCATTAAAAATATACGCTTTTGTACAGAAATCTCAAAATATTCCCAGGTTGCCTCTGTGATGTGAGAATTCTTCTTATATTTTTGTTGGGGTCATAAATGTAAAACTGTACTTACAATAAAATAATACTTGCATTAGTGGCTGTAGACAAAAATATGTCCTATAATTAAACACTAGGGGGAGCTCAAATCAAGACGACATTTTTTTTTGTTTCATAACCCACCTAAGAGTGAACTTTGTGGCAAATTACAAGAAGATTGTGAGAACAGAATTTGCGCTACAATTGCTAGCCTAAAAACGTATTTTCGTAAATATAAAGCGCAAACCTCTTTGTGGAGCTGCGGCTTTCGTGACATAAGCTCTAGCCTATTCATTTAACACAATCTGGAAATCTTAGCCTCTTACATGCAAATAGTGATTTTTAGGAAATTTTTCAAATTTGAAATTTTAAATGATCATAAACCACGCCCACTTTGATCAATCATTACCATATTGATAATGTAGTCTTAAGACTTTATAGTGATGACAGCCACTAAGTTTCGTGCCGATCCATTTAGCCGGTTCAGCAGTATAATTTCTTCCCAGTTATAGCGCCCCCTATTGTTTAATCAAGTTGAAAACCAGGACATACACTTGAATTGACCTTAGGTATGATTGTTATGAACAGCTTTGAAAAATGTCAAAATCTTTTGAAGTTACGCTAAAAAAACTTTTTCATTCCCAAAAAATTATTTAAAAAAATCATATTTAAAAAAATAAGCAAATTATCGAAAATCCCTTCACATCTTTTGGTCAGCCGCTCCTCCTCTCTTGTCAGGGAAAGTTTTGATGTGATTGAGTTTGACGGCCGGGAGGAGTTAACGAAAGTACGTTGGACTTACTATGCAAATTTCTACTAATTTGCATAAGTTTAAAACATTTTTTAAATTACTCATCTAAATTTGACTGACTCAAAGAACACATTGGAATAGATCATTTGTTTTTTTACAAAAGAAATGGGGAGAAACATGCCAAAAATATTTTTGGGGTACCAGAGCGCCACCTATTGGACAAAATTCAAAAAAATTTCTGTGATTGTAGATGTCACGATGACTGATATGAATTGTAATTTTCTGTATAGAATATGTATTTTTCATGAGTAAAAGGGCGAAAATTTTTAAAGCCTATAAGCCACGCCCACTTTTTAATCATTTTCAAAATATAGCTTAAGGGTCCGACGATTAACATATGTGCCAAGTTCTGTGGAAATCCATCAAGCCGTTTAGCTGAAACAAACTTTTTGACTCTTTAGCGCCCCCTATTGGTGAATCCAAACAAAATGGGGTAGATAGGACTTACCGCTCATACTTTGTAAGGTTCTAGAGTCTCATCAATTTATTTTGAGAAATGGTGAAGATATCATCAATTAACACATGTGCTAGCTAGCGCACTGATTTTGACATGGTGTCATTAGCCCAATTTTCAATATTTCTGCATTTCTCTTCATCACAACAACTTAGCCTAGTCCATAGATCACATGTACGAAGTTTGAAGTTGATTCGACGAAAAATGTCGAATAGGTGATTAAAACTAAGTTTTGCATTTTTTGCGATCTAGCAAAAAATCTAGTTAGGCGGAAATGGGCGTGGCCAATACAAAAAAGATGGAGAATCAATCAAGGATCATGTGCATATAAAGTTTTTGACTGTAGGACCTACGGTTTGGGAGCTAGTAGCTGAAACGTGTTGACCTCTGCAATAGCGCCACCTAGGTGACCCGGGGTCCAAATTTTCGAATCTGACTAGCGGTCAGGATTTTCTATCAGACTGCCATGTCAGATTTTTCCTTGCAATTTCAGGCTCTTGCGCCCATACAGACACAGCGGAGAAGAATAATAATAATAAATAATAAATAATAAATAATGAAAAATCCGTAGAAAAACAATAGGGTTCCCTGCCCTTTGGGCTTGGAACCCTAATAAATAATAAATAATGAAAAATCCGTAGAAAAACAATAGGGTTCCCTGCCCTTTGGGCTTGGAACCCTAATAATAAACTAGAACTGCAAGCAGTTATCAACGGGTTCCAAGCCCCCAGCGCCAGTCGCCCACCCGCCCCGCCCTCAACTTCGCCAGTCCTCACGCGGTCCCGCCCCAAAAACACGTTCTCCCGCCGGCGTCCCGTCAGCTCACTTCAACCGGCGCAATGAAAGTAACACTCAGGATACGTCATTAAACCTGCAAAGCCTATACACATATCTTTCAGAGGCATGGCTGACTTCTCAATCGTGATTACAATGGAATTCCACTGTTTCCTTATTAAAGAACGTGAAGATTTAATGAGTGAGATTATCAAACAATCATCTATACATCAACAGAATATTACAAATAACATAAAGACTTGATAATGTCTTTAGATTTAATAGATTTTCAACAAAAACAATGAGTTTCATTTTGTGACTTACTGATCAATTGTTTTAAAAAATCATGAAAAATACATAAATCATCATAAAATTACCAAAATATTCTCACATGGCAGTGTTAACATGCGGAATAATATGATGTTGTTTTTAAATCAGTTGACTCAAAGCTTTTTTGAAGAAAAATTAGGAAATATAACTATAAAGGTCACAACAAAAATTTAAATATTCATAAAAAAATAGTGCTACTTTCTATAATTAGGAGAAAAATCTCAGATCACCATAGGTACGTGTGGAATGTTGTAAATGGCTTATATTTACTGTATACCTAAAAAGTTTTCTAACAAAAATTAATTACGTTGTTGTCCAACTATACAGAAAAACTGGTAAAAAGTTAAAAATTAATTAAAAATCTATGCTTTTGTACAGAAATCTCAAAATATTCCCAGGTTGCCTCTGTGACGTGAGAATTCTTCTTATATTTTTGTTGGGGTCATAAATGTAAAACTGTACTTACAATAAAATAATATTTGCATTAGTGTCTGTAGACAAAAATATGTCCTAAAATTAAACACAAGGGGGAGCTCATATCAAGACGACATTTTTTTTGTTTCATAAACCACCTAAGAGTGAACTTTGTAGCAAATTACAAGAAGGTTGTGAGAACAGAATTTGCGCTACAATTGCTAGCCTAAAAATGTATTTTCATAAATATAAAGCGTAAACCTCAACATGGAGCTGCGGCTTTCGTGACATAAGCTCTAGCCTATCCAGCTAACACAATCTGGAAATCTTAGCCTCTTACATGCAAATAATGATTTTTAGGAAATTTTTCAAATTTGAAATTTTAAATGATCATAAGCCACGCCCACTTTGATAAATCATTACCATATTGATAATGTAATCTTAAGACTCTATAGTGATGACAACCACTAAGTTTCGTGCAGATCCATTTAGCCAGTTCAGCAGTATAATTTCTTCCCAGTTATAGCGCCCCCTATTGTTTAATCAAGTTGAAAACCAGGACATACACTTGAATTGACCTTAGGTATGACTGTTATGAACAGCTTTGAAAAATGTCAAAATCTTTTGAAGTTACTCTAAAAAAATTTTTTCATTCTCCAAAATTTTTTTAAAAAAAATCATATTAAAAAAAATAAGCAAATTATCCAAAATCCCTTCACATCTTTTGGTCAGCCGCTCCTCCTCTCTTGTCAGGGAAAGATGTGATGTGATTGAGTTTGACGGCCGGGAGGAGTTAACGAAAGTACGTTGGACTTACTATGCAAATTTCTACTAATTTGCATAAGTTTAAAACATTTTTTAAAATACTCATCTAAATTTGACTGACTCAATGAACATACTGGATGAGATCATTTGTTTTTTTACGAAAGTAATGGGGAGAAACATGCCAAAAATATTTTTGGGGTACCACAGCGCCACCTATTGGACAAAATTCAAAAAATTTTCTGTGATTGTAGATGTCATTATGACTGATATGAATTGTAATTTTCTGTATAGAATATGTATTTTTCAGGAGTAAATGGGCGAAAACGTTTAAAGCCTATTTATAGCCTATAAGCCACGCCCACTTTTTAATCATTTTCAAAATATAGCTTAAGGGTCCGATGATTAACATATGTGCCAAGTTCTGTGGAAATCCATCAAGCCGTTTAGCTGAAACAAACTTTTTGACTCTTTAGCGCCCCCTATTGGTGAATCCACACAAAATCGGGTAGATAGGGCTTACCGCTCATACTTCATAAGGGTGTAGAGTCTCATCAATTTATCTTGAGAAATGGTGAAGATATCATCAATTAGCACATGTGCTAGCTAGCACACTGATTTTGACATGGTGTCATTAGCCCAATTTTCAATATTTCTGCATTTTTCTTCATCACCACAACTTATCTTAGTCCATAGATCATATGTACGAAGTTTGAAGTTGATTCGACGAAAAATGACGAATAGGTGATTAAAAGTAAGTTTTGAGTTTTTTGCGATCTAGCAAAAAATCTAGTTAGGCGGAAATGGGCGTGGCCAATACAAAAAAGATGGAGAATCACCCAAGGATCATGTACATATAAAGTTTATGACTGTAGGACCTACGGTTTGGGAGCTAGTAGCTGAAACGTGTTGACCTCTGCAATAGCGCCACCTAGGTGACGCGGGGTCCAAATTTTCGAATCTGAGTAGCGGTCAGGATTTTGTATCAGACTGCCGTGTCAGATTTTTCCTGGCAATTTCTGGCTCCTGCCCCCATACAAACGTAGCGGAGAAGAATAATAAATAATAATGAAAAATCCGTAGAAAAACAATAGGGTTCCCTGCCCTTTGGGCTTGGAACCCTAATAATAAATAATGAAAAATCCGTAGAAAAACAATAGGGTTCCCTGCCCTTTGGGCTTGGAACCCTAATGAAAAATCCGTAGAAAAACAATAGGGTTCCCTGCCCTTTGGGCTTGGAACCCTAATAATAAATAATAAATAATGAAAAATCCGTAGAAAAACAATAGGGTTCCCTGCCCTTTGGGCTTGGAACCCTAATAATGAAAAATCCGTAGAAAAACAATAGGGTTCCCTGCCCTTTGGGCTTGGAACCCTAATAAATAATGAAAAATCCGTAGAAAAACAATAGGGTTCCCTGCCCTTTGGGCTTGGAACCCTAAAAATAACTAAAGTTGTCTCTTTAATGCCCAATTGCTAGATGTGTTCTGATCTGTATTAAAAAAAAAACTCACTAATAAAAGATGTATTCAGGTTAGGGCTGGGCGATATATCAATATATTTATAATATTGATATAATTTTTAAACAAGATTTGAGATGACTTTATATCTTTATATCGATATAACTGGTCAAACTGCTATGCTAGCGATTAGCCGCTATTCTAGGGACATGTTGTGCCGTCTCTAATCGGTTATTACATGTATTCTCACAAGTTTGCTCAATCTGAGATCCTCTGGGTAAATGTGCTGCTCTAAACTTTGCATTTGGTGTTCTGGTTTGTATTTATTTGTGGACGTTCAACGCCAGCGGAGTTCTGTTTTCCATCCTGCTCGTGCGGAGAGACAAGCCAAACCCCTCCCTCCCCTGTGTAATCAGGAAACATCCAGAGATACAGTGGGGCAAAAAAGTATTTAGTCAGCCATCGATTGTGCATGTTCTCCCACTTAAAATGATGACAGAGGTCAGTAATTTACATCATAGGTACACTTCAACTGTGAGAGACAGAATTTGAAAAAAAAATCCATGAATTCACATGGCAGGATTTTTAAAGAATTTATTTGTAAATCAAGGTGGAAAAGCTCTGAACATCATCATCTGTGAGACAAAAAGGGAAACATTTTATTAAAAAACTAGAGTTTAATACAAGGTCCAAAATAGTCCTCATGCATTTAAAAGTTTTCTTTTCAAACTAAACTACATCTTCCTCTAACAATCTGACTTCACTGGGCTGCAGCTTCATGTGATGTGGTTTGGTGTTGTTCTTGTTCCGTTTGGCCAAAGCCCGTCCAGCTCATTTACTCAGTGGATTATGGCTCTGCTGAGCCAACAAACAGCAGCCTCTTCACCATCATCTGCCTCACAGAGCTCCGTCTTGGCAGCCTGACGGGTCTAACTGAGGTCGAGTGTGTGTGGACGCTGTAAACCAAATAAATCCAAATCAACACTTCAGCAGGCTGGCTCCTGCTGAGGTGGATCTATTGTTTGTGTGTTGTTTTTATTATATTTTTTTCTTGAGCCAGAAAAACTTGATCTGAGTGTTAAACAAGAATTAAGGGGATGTTGGAAACAAAAACTACAATCATGGTCCGGAAGTAGATGGGTGTGACTTAGGCTCCCTTTGTCTCGTGTGTTAGATTCTGTGAAAGCTTTGGTGACATGCAAACCTGAAAACACTCGCTTTTTGTTGTTGTTGTTGTTAGATGAAGTGAGGGTTCCAACACCATTACAGACAACACAGAAATGTTGTTTAGCATCTCGTTTTGACTTCAGATGCAAGTGAGCTACATTACTACCACACAACAAATGAGAAACAAAGAAGATCAAAAATACATTTAGACACATAAAATACTAATATATAAAATATTATAAATATATAACATAATTACACAAGTTAATACTTTGCAGCTATGCTTAATTAAAAAGATATTTCCATGGTAACCAATGATCTTTCATAAAGCCTACGCTAAAAAGAAAAAAAAATAGTTTCAGCAAAGATGTAATTCTGTTGCAGAAAACTGTGTTCTAGTAAAATGTCTGATATAAAATTATTAGAAAAGTGATCTGTTGTACATGTGTCCCAGAGTTGTTGCTGAATAGACTGAATCTGTATCTGAATTTTGACTTTGGCTCCAGGCAGCAGTTGGCAGCACTGTTGCCTCACAGCTAGAAGATCACAGGTTTGCGTCCCAGCTAGGGCCTTTCTGTGCAGTTAGCATTCTCCTCTTGGAGGCCTGGGATTTCTTCAGGTACTCTGATTTCCTCCCACAGACCAAAAACATGCATGTTAGATTGACTGGTCTCTGACAGGACTCTCTCTTGTCCCTATATGTGAGTAAGTGAATATTAATGGTTGTTTGTATTTTTTTATTTCAAGTCACATGCAGTTTCTCCTCTGTTATAGAAGAAATTCATGTGTATCTTCAAAAATTAAAAGTTGCCCCCATCTTGGTGCCTGTACGTTGGGGTTTACCCCAGTGAATGAGAGGGTAGCCTCCCTCCGCCTACGTGTGGTGGGACGTGTTCTGACTGGTCTGTGCTATTGCACCAAACTACAGTCCAGACTACCCACCCTTTTTGGAAACTTTGGAGGGGGTGGTGGAAAGCGCTCCTTTCGGTGGCTCCCTTGTTCTGCTGGGGGACTTTAACGCTCACGTGGGCAACGACAGTGAGACCTGGAGAGGTGTGGTTGGGAGGAACGGCCCCCCTGATCTGAATTTGAGTGGTGTTTTGTTATTGTACTTCTGGGCCAGTCATGGATTGTCCATAATGAACACCATGTTCAGACATAAAGGTGTCCGTATGTGCTCTCGGTACTAGGATACCTTAGGCTGCAGCTCGATGATCGACTTTGTTGTTGTTGTTTCATCTGAGCTGCGGCCACATGTCTTGGACACTCGAGTGAAGAGAGAGGCGGAACTGTCAACTGACCACTACCTGGTGGTGAGTTGGCTCAGATGGTGGGGGAGGATGCCAGTCAGACCAGGCAGACCCAAACGTATCGCGAGGGTCTGCTGGGAATGTCTGTCAGAGTCTCCTGTCAGAAGGAGCTTCGATTCCCACCTCTGACAGAACTTCCAAAATGTTCCGGGGGAGGCGGGGGGCATTGAGTCTGAATGGACCCTGTTCCGTGGCTCCATTGTTGAGGCGGCCAACTGGAGCTATGGTCGCAGGATTGTCGGTGCCTGTTGTGATGGCAACCCCCAAACCCGCTGGTGGACACCGGCGGTTAGGAATTCTGTCAAGCTGAAGAAAGAGTCCTATCAGGTCTTTTTGGCCTGTGGGACTCCAGAGGCAGCTGACGGGTACTGTCAGTCCAAGCAGAATGCGGCTCAGGTGGTTGCTAAGGCAAAAACCCAGTCATGGGAGAAGTTTGGTGAGACCATGGAGCAAGACTTCTGTACGGCTTCAAGGATATTCTGGTCCACCATCTGGCGCCTCAGGGGGGAAAGCAGTGCGCTACCAACACTATCTTTAGTGGGGACGGTGTGCAGCTGACCTCTATTCAGGATGTTGTGGATCAGTGGGCAGAATACTTCAAAGACCTCCTCAATCCCACCAACATGTCTTCCAGTGAGGAAGCAGAGTCTGGGGACTTTGGGTTGGCCTCTCAAATCTCTGGTGTTGAGGTCACTTGGGATGGTTCAAAAGCTCCTCTGTGGCAAGGCTCTGGGGGTGGATGAGATCCGCCCAGAGTTCCTTAAGGCTCTGGATGTTGTGGGGCTGTGTTGGCTGATGCGGCTCTGCAAATCACGAGGACATTGGGGGCAGTCCCACTGGACTGGCAGACCAGGGTGGTGGTCCCCTTATTTAAAAAGGAGGACCGCATGGCGTGTTCCAACTTCGGGCGATCACACTCCTGAGCCTTCTTGGTAAGGTCTATTCAGGGGTTCTGGAGAGGAGGGTTCATCGGATTGTTGAACCTCAGATTCAGGAGGAGCAATGTGGTTTTCGTCCTGGCTGTGGAACACTGGACCAGCTCTATACCCTTAGGGGATCCTGGAGGGTGCGTGGGAATTTGTCCAACCAGTCTACATGTGTTTGTGGATTTGGAGAAGGCATTTGACCACGTACCTCGGGGGGCCCTGTGGGGGCTACTCCGGGAGTATGGGGTACCAGGCCCTCTGATAAAGGCTGTTAGGTCCCTGTATGACTGGTTTCAGAGCTTGGTCCGCATTGCCGGCAGTAAGTCGGGCTCGTTCCCAGTGAGAGTTGGACTCCACCAAGGCTGCCCTTTGTCACTGATTCTGTTCAAAACCTTTATGGACAGGATATCTAGGTGCAGCCAAAGTGTGGAGGGCATCCGTTTTGGTGGCCTGAGGGTCAGGTCTCTGCTTTTTTCAGATGATGTCCTGTTGGCTTCATCAGAACGTGAACTTCAGCTTTTGCAGGAGCAGTTCGCAGCCGAGTGTGAAGCAGCTGGGATGAGAATCAGTTCCTCTAAATCTGAGACCATGGTCTTGATTCGGAAAAGGGTGGAATGCCTTCTCCGGGTCAGGGATGAGATCCTGCCCCCAAGTGGAGGACTTTAAGTATGTCGGGACCTTGTTCACGAGTGAGGGAAAACTGGAATGTGAGATCGATAGGCGGATTGGTGCTGCATCTGCAGTGATGCGGGCGTTGTACCGGTCTGTCGTGGTGAAGAGAGAGCTGAGTCAGAAGGTGAAGCTCTCGATTTACCGGTCGATCTATGTTCCTACCCTCACCTATGGTCATGAGCTTTGGGTAGTGACCGAAAGAACGAGATTGCGGATACAAGCGGCCGAAATGAGTTTTCTCAGAAGAGTGGCTGGGCTCTCCCTTAGAGATAGGGTGAAAAGCTCGGTCATTTGGGAGGGGCTTGGAGTAGACCCGCTGCTCCTCCACATCGAGAGGAGCCAGTTGAGGTGGCTCGGGCATCTAGTCAGGATGCCTCCTGGACGCCTCCCTGGTGAGGTTTTCCGGGCACGTCCACGGGAGGAGACCTAAAGGTAGACCCAGGACACGTCGAAGGGACTATGTCTCTCACCTGGCCAGGGAACGCCTTGGGATTCCCCCGGAGGAGCTGGCCCAAGTGGCTGGGGAGAGGGAAGTCTGGGCCTCTCGCCTTAGGCTACTGCCCCCGCGAACCGACTCCGGATAAGCAGATGAAAATGGATGGATGAATGGATGGATGGATCTTCAAAAATTAGGTTAAAGTAAAAATGACAGTATTAGGGGAACACACTGGTGGTGTATGATGTGTAGAAAAAGTATGTCTCCATTACTTTTAGTTATGCAGTCCACTTGCTCCTAGAAATGCTACTGATTATTCACACTGACTCCATGTTTGGACAGCTGGGCTCTGGTAGCAGCTCTTCTCTGCCTTTGTTGGGACATATTGTTTACATGTAAATGAGCATCATGTACATGTGTGTTTTTTAAACTGATGTTTGAGTATTTCAATGTTTAAACCCAATTCTGATCCTCAACAGCCCTGTTGGTCATGACTAATGTGATTTCAGCCACTTTGGTCTCATTATTTATCTTCTCACAAGTTTTTTCCACCACTAAGTAGCTCAACTTTTCCACTTGCTGAAATTGATGAGTGTCTGATGACCATCATCAAACAGTGAAAAACCTCTGAATACGACCAAATGACTGAAATGATGAGAGGAGACACAAAACAGATCATACTATGTGATGCAAAAGACAGATTCTAACAGAGGCCTTGGATCCACATCTTCATTTATCTCTAAGAGATATTTTATACTTTGTGATGCGAGCTGCATCCACCCCCCACCCACCAGAAGCTTTGATTTCCTCTGAGAAAACACAAACAACTCGTCTCTCCAATCACAAAAACATATCTCTAAATTAAAATTACAGAATGGAACAAAACAACTTGTAAGGGAGAAAATGTTTCTCGTTGTCTCATTACTGCTTGTCTGACGTGGGATTTGATTGCCGTTCTGTGAAAATTAATTTGGCTGCTGGATAGTTCTGTTGGCAGGTGGATCATTCAGTTTATCAGCTGCTGGCAGCAGAACCAAGAATCTGGACCTCAGTAGTGGCCTTTTTAACATACATCTCTCTGCTGATTCTCGTGAATGACCAACTAATCAGTTCGTCTCTGAGAAGCTGCACATACGGCTGGAACCCAGAAACAGCAGAGTCGACCCAACAGACTTCAAACAGAAATCTCTGTTCCATCCACATGAGCCCCAAACATCTCAGCCTGTTGGGCCCATCCTATACCAGAACCCATGACCTTACGATGGAAAGGAGCAGCCAGAAGGAGGGTCAAAGGTCAACGCCTCCTCCCAAAAACAGAAACGTGCCGGGGGGCTGGCAGCACCTGGCAGAAAGCCCACAGATCAAGGACGGTCCAATTCACCCAAAACAGGAGAGGAGGAATGTATAGAACCATGGAGAGATAGAAGTATGGAAAATAAACATTCAGACAATCAGGCAGGAAAAGGAAAATACGATGTAAGAAAACAGATCAACAAATCACTAAAGACTGGAAGTGATGGAGGAACATCCAATAAAATCAGATGACATGAAGTTAAAACTATCTCAGTGATAAATGAAAGAAAATAAGTTTAAGATTATGGAGAGGAAAAGGAGTGGGAAGTAAAATGAAGATGAAGGCAGTAAAATTAAGGATAAGTGAAAGAAACCACGAAGGAGCAAACACGAGCAACTTAGTTTAATTTCTCAGTGGGTTGAATATCTGAAAGGAGGAGCTGATTACTGAGGAGGAGGAGGAGGAGGGGGAAGAGGAAGTGCTTCATATCTTATTGATGAGAGGAGTCAGAACACCAAGCAGTGACCCAGAGGTCAAGAGGGTTCAGGTCCACAAAACCCAAGCACAAGAACAAAGGTCACTGTTGGATTGTCTACAAAGGTTCTCTGATTGGTCCAGAATGATCAGGGCGGTGGCAAGGCTCAAGCGCTATGAGAAAGAAGTGAGGGATAAAAGGAGAAGATCATGCGACATAAGCAGCCTGCAAGAGAAAGGAAGCAGTGTGGACAATCATAAGGATGGTTCAAGAAGAAGCTTTCTCATGGGAAATAAAGACCCTAAAACATCATAAAACCAAAGGTCAAAGACAAGGTCAACAAGCTGCATAAATTATGTCCAGTTCTTGATGACCAAGGCATTCTTCGAGTAGGTGGACATTTAACACACTCTGCTCTGCATCCCTCAGCTATCCTACCAAGAAACAGTCATGTGTCGACTCTACTCATCAAACATCATCATGAGAAAGTTTACCATCAAGGACGAGGAATCACGATGAATGCGCTACGTGCAAATGGATTCTGGGTTGTTGGATGCAGTAAGATTGTTTCATCCTACATCTACAAATGTACAAAGTGTAGAAGGCTAAGGTGTACTGAGCAGCAGAAAATATCAGACCTTCCAGAGGAATGGATGGAAACCACACCACCATTTATCTACTCTGGAATGGACCTGCTGTTTTAAAGTTTATTTGTTATGGTTTTCACAGCCAGTCAGGGGCTGAGAGAAAGGAAGATGTTACCAAGCAACTCTCAGAAACTCGCCTTCTTTAATATGGAAGTCCTGATCTGGGTAAAAGGTTTTAGCTATGTGTATGGGACTTTAACTTAGCCGTACTTGTTATGGTGGATGTGCAGGTGTGTGGACCTCGTCATCAAAACATGGGGAACACATTGCAGTCTAGTGGATCAACAACATCCACTCAATGAGCACAATTAATGAAGCATTTCATTTCATAATACTATAATTATCACCATTAATAGTAAGCAAATGTTTATTTAATGATTATCTAGATTATAAGTCATAGAAGGAGTTCATATTGATTTATTAAAATCATTCTTGACATTAGCAAGGCTAGCGTCCAGCAATGGTCAGTTTAGGTACAGCCTGACCTTCCACCATCTATTCAGCATCTGGTCAGAGAGGACACACAGCATTGCATGTGTTCCCTTTAAACAAGTCTGCCTTCACACAAGCTGGGATTCAGACTCCACAAGTCTAAATCATAACATTAGCTTCCTTTCCTCAAGGTCTCAGCTTCAGAAGACAGAAGAAGATCCAGCTCAAATCAGTGCGGATGAGAACCCGACCTCAAGGTGGAACTCACTGTCACAATCAGGAAGTGCCAGGCATGGAGCTGAGCATAACGCAGACTTCAAGTCATCCATGGCCTGCTGCTGCTGCTCAGTCCAATCGAAAGATACATCCTTTTTCAGTAGGGCAGTCAGAGGTCTCGCCATCTCAGCGTAGTATTCTACAAACTGACGACGGAAGTTGCACACACCTAGAAAACTCCGAAGTTCAGAGACATTTGTAGGAGATTGGATGGTGGCAACCCCTTGAATTCTACTAAGGTGCTTCAAAAGATCAACGCCATGGATCAAAGGCATGGTACTGTGTTCACAGACGTATACGGGGTGTGTCAATGTCATAGGACCGATCGTGAAGTGAAGAGACCTGGACGACAAGATCATGTTACTTGGAGAAAATGCACGGACATTTAACGCACATCAAGTGAATTCTGGTGGTCGACCTCCTCCTCCAGCGGCTAGGCAGAGGCGATCGAAAAGAGAATGGGACATGAGAGTGTAGTCTGAACCAGTGTCCAGAAGAGAGTCACGGGGAGCACCTGTGCTACTGTCACAGGAATAAAATGGAATAAAATAAAGTACAAAACTATTGTTTTTGTTAAAATAATAAAATGTGAAAATAAAATATAAACTTAATTTGAAGGCAAATTGTGCCCTAATGTGTCACATTTCACTCTTTACTGCTATCATCACTGTCCGTTAGATCTAAAACACAAAGACTCAAGAAAAGTTTATTCTCCAAAGCGATCAACACCCCAAATGTACACATTCACGAAAACACTTTATTTATAACCACCTAATCTCAACCACATCACTTCCTTCCAGATGCCAACAGTGTTTTGCATTGTGCTTGTATTTTTTCAGTTTTTTTTTTCACTAATTTTCTGCATATCATATACATGGACCAGCTTGAAGTATCCCCATTCTGTGTGCATCCAGCATGCCCTATCATTGTACAATGACAATAAATCTCTGATTCTAGTTCTAAATGTTCATCCTGTAGTTGTTTATTTCTGAAAGCATTTGTTTTAATCTTCCCATACAACAAATGTAATTATAGAAAAAAGTTCTCTTCATTCATTACCAAAGCAGTCATGTTTGGTAAATAAAGAAGACAAGAATGTGTTAAGGTAGGAGAGCCTGCAAGGTAATCTTAATTTCTCCTCAAATAACTAAAATGCTATTCCAGCCGAGGGGAGATCAAGCGTGACGACTGCAGTTCGTTATAAAGTTTCTAAAGCTGCCGAGTATTAGAGCTTCAAGTCCAAAAAAAAAAAAAAAACAACAAAAAAAAAAAAACAAAAAAAAACACAAAAACCAAAACAAAAAAACACAAAACCTTGGGCAGCAGTAGCTCAACAGGTTGAGCGGGTTGTCCAGTAATCGGAAGGTTGCAGGTTCGATCCCGGCTCCGGACAGAGAATTCTGCTGTTGTGTCCTTCGGCAAGACACTTAACCCACCTTGCCTGCTGATGGTGGTCAGAGGGACCGGTGGCGCCTGTGCTCAGTAGCCTCGCCTCTGTCCGTGCGCCCCAGGGCAGCTGTGGCTACATTGTAGCTCATCACCATCAGTCTGTGAATGTGTGGATGAATGGATGAATGATACAGTGTAGTGTAAAGCGCTTTGGAGTCCTTACTCTGAGAGGCGCTATACAAGTGCAGGTCATTTATCTTTTCATGTATCGTTGTATTAAAGAGGAATTTCTGCAATTAGGAAAACTAATTAGTAGTGAAGATTATTTTTAAAGCACAAATGACTGCTTCGGTTCCAGTTTATCCTTTTGGAACGTATCGTTGCTCTGGATAGTTGCTAAATAAATAAGTGTCGGTAAATACCTTGTTGACAAGTTGTAACTGGATGTTTTACTGGAACCAAAAGATAAAACTGAGGTGAATGTGTTGTTTAAATCCATACAGAAGGTAAAGTCATAACAGGAAGGAAGTAACTGTACAGGAAGCATGCTTCTACCTTCACCTTGCCTCTATGATACTCTCCTTCATGGCTGACTGATCTCAAACACCAGACCTCTGTTGGTGAGGAACAACTCAGCATACAATCTGTAAACATACACCTTCGTGTAAATCAAAGCAACGCACCACAGCAGGCTGTTGCTGCAACAAGAACGAAGGACGGGAATAACATGAAGGACAAACAGGAAGCTGTATTAAATCCTCCAGCAGCCATTTCCTCTTGTTTCTTTATGACTCGCCAGGGTGAATCCATAGCTCGAATCCACCAACGTCAGGTTTGTGGATTATTCTGGAAGATTGAGAGACTAAAGTAGGCTCTACATGGATAAACAACCCTTCATAGTGTTAAACTTCTATCAAACCTTTCTTTAAATTCACATCACACCAGTGTTTTCCTCAGCTTATTATTTCCATGTTAGCTAAGGAAGTTTCATACTTTATTTTAACTACAGAATTATGACACAAATGTGATTTAAAAATACTTTGATTTTTGCTATCAAACGTGGCTGTTTAATATAACAACAATATAATAATCTGTCTGGATTATGTAATATTGTAACAAGATAGAATCAGCCCTCACCACCTGTAGATTCTCCACCAGAGGGCATCAGACATGCATAGGGCTAGATATGGCATATTTTTGACCAGATGTATCGTATTCCAAATACTCCATCTGGATACTTTGATGCCAGTAACATGAAACATTTTTGATCTAATAGGGCATTCATTCCAGTTACTTGTGCCCACGTAAACATAGCTAGTGAGGGAATTAGAGCACCCCCTCTCACGTGCTGATGCTAGAGGAGCAGCAGCTCTACGACGAGAGCCTCTCAGATATCGGAGCTTCTCAGTTTACAGCAGCCTGAGCAGGGGATGGGTGGGCGTGGCTAGCTCCAGCTTATATTGCAGAACCCTGAAACGGATCACTCTGGAAGGTACTGAAACTGTCAAGAATAAAACTGCTGAAATTACTTCATGCGAGAGAGATTTTATGCAGACTCTCACAATCATGTTATCGACCACAGAACTAGGAAAAGGTTAGCATATGCCCCCTTTAAAACTAAAGCTTTGGTGATGCTGTCTGGAGAAACATGTCATCTTTTCAGCAGAGGGTCAGAGAGTAGAGTGGGTCATCTGGTAATCAAAGGGTCTGTAGTTCTAGCCTGTCCTAGCCTGGGACTATCCTGTCCCAGGGGCATGCGTGGCAAGTGCACCATCACCAAGTTTTAATAAAGCCGTTTTCATTTAATGGTACATCAACTAGTATCAGACATATTTTTGACTTTCGGAGTTAGAAACCGTCAAAACTAAACATTTCCTTTTGGAAACGTACACGTACGTACGTACGTACGTACGTACGTGTGTGTGTGTGTGTGTGTGTGTGTGTGTGTTAGCCTAATAAGAAAACGTTCTGTATGATTCCAAAAACTCATCTGCATAAGCTGTGCTGTGTACAGAACCTTAACATAACTGAGAGTTTGACGTCTTTATGTGGTAAATGCAATCAAACATCAGGCAGACACTCGGGTTCTTTAGCTGAGGTGTCAGACAGATGCAATCAGATCGCTTCTTAGGGATGTACACAGATAACCAGTTAACAGGGTATTTGCTGTTAATGTAACTGGGTAAAATAGTTTTGCCTGGTTTCTAGTCCTGCTGTGCTGGGGTGTAATATATTTTGTGCCACTAGAGAGTACAAGAGCGCTGCTATCAAAATGTTTACTGGGCAATCGCAGAAGAAGAAATGAGCTTGTCACATGACCAAACATAAGCAGTAAGTTATTTCCTTCTTGAAACACAAAAAGCCTCACATTGGAGCACTGAGCCTGGCAGAACAAGGTGCAGCAAACTGAACCGAGATCAGCAACATGACACGTCCTGGTTACGTCTGACTCCTAATTTGTCTAGTAAAATAAAGAAGTGTCAGTAATTATTCAGCTCAATGCAAGGAAACTAAAGTGTTTATTTTAAACCGTGGCCTCCAAAATGCACTTATAAGCACACAATTGCAAGCGGCGCTGTGTATTTGATGCCAGATGGATATTTCAGCTGTCATCCCACTCTCTCTTTGTTTTTTGATTATAAATGTAAGGAGTGTGGGACTTTATTTGTGCCTCAGAATTATATTAAAAAGAACAGACAGAAAAAAGTGTTATTATTTATAGAGCGAGAGCAAATTTAAGTGTGCGTCCGGGGGGGGGGGGGGGGGTGTTCCCGTTAACTGGCTATTAACTTTGAGAGCCATCAATAACTGGCTAAGGAAATTTTGGAAAACGTGCATCCCTATCGCTTCTCCTGACTTTATGTCTCATTTCCCGCCATTACTCACCATCAAGGTCCACAAAGCTAATCAAAGGTCAGATACTTTTATCCAATCAGATCACAGATGAAGGTCATGCTGTCACGGCGTGTGGGCGAGGTGAGCGGAGGTGAGGCGAGGATCTAAATGCGGGGAGGAAGACAGGCAGACAGGTAGGACGTTTTACAAAGGTTTTAATAAGGAACACACGCTGGACAACTGAAACAATGAACCGACACAAGACACAGAACAGAACAGAAGGGGCTTAAATACAAGAGGGCCGGGAGCTAGAGTGATTGGGAAAACGAGAGGCAGGTGGGAGCAAATAACGAGACGCAAGGCTGAACCAAACGGGGAGAAAGGACAGGGTGTGACACATGCATGATTTCTGACTGTTCAAACTCAAGTTGAACAAAGAAATTTACCTAAATCCATCATTTCCTCTGTCCAGGTTTAATAACGGTTTACATCTTAATGATTTGCTATTTTTTAGATGGTATTCATGTTAGAATGACATCACAGCTTTTGTCCTATCAGATCCATTAAAGGTGCACTCAGAGACTCAAAGCTGCTGCCGAGACCCATCAGGTTGTGTTTTAATTATTCCATTAGAGGAGCCATTAGGATAATTACAACACAACCTCTTTAACTGATCTGACTCCCACATTTCCTTCATCAACACACAACATCCACTGGTTTCAGCCAGCAGACGGTGGCTGCGGCAGAGAGCAGAAGAAATGATCTGAACAGCAACGTGGTGGTTTTTCTCCAGACCGGACAGCAGCTGTTTGTGGGTGATGAGAAGGAAGACAACAACAGAGATGTTTATCACATCTGATGTCTGCAGCAGAAGAAGGGAAATGAAAAATGCTTTTGTTTGTTTTTCTGAAAATGTAAACATCCTATTTTATTATAAGAAGATGCAGATAGAGATCTGAAGCTGAAAATGAGGCAGATGATAAATGTCAGAGCAGCTTTTCTGAGGATGACATAATTACCGGTATAGTTATTTTGTAATAGTGTATTCTACAGTTGACGTCACCACGCAGAGGCTTCTGGGTAGGGTCATACAAACAAACCGCATTTGCCAACAGAAAATATATATTTTCAGAGTGCTTTGGCATCAGTGTGAAGGCATAAGATGGAGAAAGTTGTGTTGATTGACAAAACCATACTAGGGGATTTCCTTGATGGTGACCCTGCTAGCTACCGATTAACTGAAGTGCTGGCTTAAATGTCACAGTCAAAGTAAAAATGTGACGCTATGCAAGGCTATTTTATAGGTTCATTAGTCACAGTGCTCAAGTAACATTTTCTGTAAGTAGTTTGTCAGGTTATTTTTTGTGTCCCTAACTTGTACATACCACCCACCTCTGGTTAAAATCTGTTTTTGTCCACGTTTGGATGTCATTCCCTGGAACGTTAAGCTGGACCACTTCATTTATACTGCTGCCTCCAGGATAAGCGTCGCTAGTATCAGCTTGTTATTCTCGTCAGTCGGATCTTTCCCACGAAATGGCAAAATGTATGAACCAAACATACACGCACCCATTGATCTGCTCCACACTGTGACAATTTGCTCTTCCACATGAATACTGTCACCGCATTGCTTTTTCTGTCTTTAGCTTCGCCCACTTCCCTTTCCAGCTGTTTCATGTGATCACGGACCTTACTCGGCTTTGGAAAAGGGATATAAAAAAGTACCCTCCAACATACGATCTAGGTCTAGAGTGTGATTTGCTCAACCCCCAGCAGCAGTGGTGGTTTCTTGCTGTTGGAACATTTTTAGGAGAAAATAATAAAATAAATTAAACAACTTTAGCAAGATCGGATCACTCAGACCCATAGGAAACAATGCTAATGCACTCTTGTTTGTATGACGCTGCATCCCAGAATGCTTTTACAACGTTACATCACAATCTGTTGTTAGCTACTGTGGAATACCCTAGGACAAGCACTGATGTTTAAAACGTCACAGTTCTAGATCTGGACCCAGTGGCCTCAGTGATAGATGTTACTGTCTGAGCTCTACATTGCACGGTGATCAGAACCAACAGAGAAAAACTGTCTGATGTAGAATCTTACACGGACCTGGAGATCGGTGCAATCAGGGTTCTGGAGAGTCTGTGTTTGTATTTAGAAAGACAAAAAACAAGATTCTTGCTTTGTTTTGTGATGATAATCCTTCTGTGAAATTAAATAAATCGGGATGCTGTTGCAGGAAATCATGTCTGTGTTCAACAAACTGCATTTGAACCAAAGACAGGAGAAACGAAAAAAGACGTGTTTATTTAATAAGTAAAGTTAAGCATCTGTTTGATCTGAGAATGGGTAGGGTGGTAGTGTTAGTGTAGAGTAAATAAAAGTCAGTAAACACAGTGTCCCAACATGAACCCCCCACTTTTAACATCTGGATGAACAGGAAGATGAAAAGCTTCTTCTATCTTGGAAACATGGATAAGGAGAACCATGTGAGGAGTGGACACCACCTTCACTAATACATTTAGTAATATGACACAGAAGGTGTATAGAAACAGCTGAGATGTCCTGCAATTCCCAAACAACTGAAACAATTTCACATCCAAACATTCAAAGTTTCTGAGTTTTGGTGAGGTAATTCATATCAAGGAATCATCAGAACACTGAGACATAATGATCGTTACTTAATTAGAGACATTTTTATGTGCTCGCTGAACTCAATAGCTCTGGTGGCCACCGTGATGCTGATTGATTCCAGACATTGTTGAGGAGAATAAGACGTTTCTTCTCCATTTATGGAGCCACAGTGAGAGGAACCCTGAGCTAGGCTTCCCAACACATCCATAAGCATTACATAACCTAAGAGACGAGCTTTCCTCGAGGCGCAGCAGCACGGCCCTTCCCACTGAGAGCATCTCAGATGTGAATCAACAGCAAAAGTGTTTGTTGCATCTGGTCCCAGGAGGTCATGAAATTAACAGAATTTTCCTCAAGTGATTCTGGCAGTTTGGTAAAAAGCAACGAGGATGATGGCAGCATGTATCCAAGAAGGCCTGCAGTTTATTATCTGTTTTGTTTACTTTGGCTTCAGAGGTTTCACAGGTTATGACGTACTTATTTTACTAGTTAAGCAGATGGAAATCTGCACCTGTGTAGTTTGAAAGTTGCCAGCTGTTACAGATTGCTCTCATGTCTGACTTCCTGTCGGGGCCGATCCGAACTGCTGAGCTTGACGTGTTCTGGAAGTGTATCGCTTATAAAATAGACTTCAATCCTACATTTACTGGAGCAACATGACGCTATGCTTCTGTCCAAAACAAACAGCTTTACGCCTGATGAAACACACCTGTTGACTAAAACGCCAGTCTAAAATTTGAGTCCGGTTCCTGTTGACCCTCAGATATTCTGTCCTGTAATTTCCTGTTTCTCTGTTGGTTCTGATCCCTTTGATCTTTACCACTATTCTGTACAGCACCTGAATGATTTGAATGGCAACACGTTAGACCCAGCGATAAGGGCCGGACCTGCTGATGGTTTAAAGCAAATGGAACCAAACAGACATCTGTCAAAAACAGCAGGTTTTATATCAGAACCGTGAGCCGACGGGTCGATCTGGAGTTCTGAGACACATCTGTCCAAAATAAATCACACACACACAAAAAAAAGCAATCTGTTATGGAAAAATCTATGTATATTAATTCCTGATCATGGACTCAACCAACTGGATGTAATATGAACTGCTCTATGACTCTCTGCATCCTCTCACACACACACACACACACACACACACACACACACACACACACACACACACACACACACACACACACACACACACACACACACACACACACAGCTCATCCTCCTGCAACAGGCCTCTGTGTAGATCCTCTTCCTGCTACAGGTTTAATCCTCTGAGCTCTCAGAAGAAAGATCTGTCATGGAATTGTTTTTATTTTTCATTTGAGTGACATGAAATTAGACTGTGATGCTAATACCTCCCCCTGTTTCTATCCCTCTCTAACTGAACTGTTTGTGCTACAGTAATGACATTATACCAAACGGACTAAATGGCTTTGAGGTCTTTTTGGACCTGATGGTTTTTCTAACCGATCGCTTTATTTTCTGCAGCTCCTATCCGATGGAATTTGTTGCTCCTGGCAGAAGCAGGGTCAGTGCGATTACCTGGTTAATTTTATTCTTATTGTTAACGTACTTGTACCGGAGTGCAGCTCCGTACAAGAGTCCAGATTCACCTGGGACCAGAAATATCTGATCCATCCATCCATCCAAACGCACTCTGGCCAACTCAGTCATCCATATGTCAATCCATCCTACTTTCCTTGGAAAGCTAGCCTCCACTGGAACAAACCCTACCAGAGGAGGACCCAGACCCACAGCACTCAGTCTGGTCTGTGCTGGCCCACACATGAAACTGCCATTAGACATGTGAATCCAGGATCTGGTTCTTTTGGTCCTGATCCAGATCTTAAGAGCATAGGTTTAGATGGACCAGTGAATCCAGAGCATTTCTGCTAAGCCTCTTCTTTACCATTACAGAACATATCACTGTTGATCCATTTCTACTCTACCTACCATCATCTGAACTCCTCGTCTTAATGCAGAGACAAAGTCTCACCCATTCAGTCTGTGCTAAAACAGATTGTTTTTGTTGTCTAAGTTTTTTAAGGCCAGAATCCTGCCGCAGATTTTATTAATCATTAAAGAGAAATGATTTGTGTTTTTCTGCTTTAATAATAAAGCATTTGCTACTTTTTATGTTGATTTTTTTGTTTGCTACAGAGTTAAAATAAACAAACAGTTTCCTTCCCTGTAAACGAGGTAGAAGTTCAGAGGTTAAGTTTGATGGATTAGGAACAGAGTTGGGTCAGTATTTTGAGGTTAACGACTACTTTCTTAGTGTCCTTGCCAACTAGATAAATACAGCATGCTGAAGGTTAATGTTCTGACTAACTCAGGTAATCCCATCAGATAGTCTCATTTTCCTCCTGTTGAACATCCATCCATTATCCACTTACTCCTTATTAGAGTCGTAGTGATCTGATGTCTAACTCCAGCAGTCATCAGATGAGAGGTGGAGAATCATCTAAACAGGTCACCAGTCTCAGGGACACGCAGAGACAAATAACTAATCACACATCCACACACACCTAATGACAAATTAGGGCTGCCAATTAACCTCCAGCTGGCTTCAAAAGGCAGGATTTTTAAAATGTTGGATTATTTTCAAAACACGCGAGTCCACGCACAGCAATAAAACATCTTTGATACACCTATTTTGGTCCTAAAGTGTCTTGTGTGCAGCAACACAACAAAAATGATGATTATTTGACACACAAATACTACTTAGTCAAACTATGTGCAGAAAAACCACATCAGGAATAGAACCTGCAGCCTGCTTGCTTTAATTTAGTTATTCTGCTTTCGAAAGACACATGTGGTTCTGCACCACATTTGTCAGACTCAAGACTCAAGGACCAAATATGATCATACTTCCAAGTTTATATTAAAGGAATTATATCATGTAAAATCCACATTTTCCTGTGTCAGCTGCAGATCCTGTGATGCTCTACCCAGCCTGTGCAAACAGCTGGAGGGGTTGGTTTATGACATCATGCCTTGCTCCTCCCTAGTCAGGTGGTGCTGAGTCTGGATCTCTCCTCCCCTGGACTGTAAACACTAAGACCCAGTCTCTCCATGTAGCTAGCAGGGAGTTTCATTTCCACAGTTGTGAAGAAGTGATTTCTTTCTCATCTAGTCTAGAACTCCCAAGGCAATCATTTAGACTTTGTTCATACTTTGATATGTAATAATGTTAATTACACTGCCCTCATATTGTCCTGGATTCCTGACTTGTCATATGTATGTGTGTCTATTTAGGGGTTCGCTATAAAGCGATGGATTTAACATGGCTGGTGGCAGGATTTCATGGAATCTAAGCATCTTATTTTCAGGCTGATAAAATATCTCAAATAGTTTATATTTCAGGACAAATGACATCTTCATATTGCCAACAGCATTGTTGGGTAAGTTACTTCAAAACTGTAATGCATTATTTATTACTTTTTACCCTCATTTTAAAGTAATTCATTACATTACAATATTACTGATTTTAAATTGTAAGGCATTACACTACTTTTGCATTACTTTAAGTTACTTTCACCAAAACAACTTCAATATGAATCTGGTAATCTGACGCTCAGTGAGCTCATGACATATATGTGGAAGGTGATGTGGTGTCTGAGCTAGGATTGCTGTTTAAACAGTCAGATATAATAACAGTGCTTTAAAATGATTGTTTATTAAATAAAAGCAACAACAATCATATATACTCTCAGCACGCTGCCATCTTACATTAACTGAGCAGGGAGTGAGGTGGTGGGGGCTCCAAGCCTATATTTGCCTTGGTCTCTAAATGCCTTGATACGGCCCTGGATGTGGGACTGGCTTCTGGGGTGATCTGATTCTATCACATGTATAAATATTAAATGCTTATATATTATTGCTTTTCACTGGTAAAAATGTGTATTGGGGATAAATCTACCTATTTTTTATTTTTTTCTTGATTTTATGTGAATAATTTCCTGCCCTTTCTCTCTCTAACCTTCCTGCATGCTGCATGTTTTCTCCATCTTCCAGAAAAAAACTGTTTCCTAGACTTCCTACTTTCTAACTAGTCAGCCAAAGGGATCTTCACATGTGTGGCGCTCCAGCAGTAATGAGTTGAAATCACCGGGGCACAGATTATGAACTCAGCTGAGGCAAAGCACGTCAGTAAAGCACAAAATACCAGAGAATATGCGCTGATATGAACGATCGCAAGTGAATTATTTTGTTTTAGTGGAGCGATTTTGTAAATATAACAGCGGCCACGTGTAGGACGCAGCTGGAGTAGTTGAGCCGTTACCGCTGCGTCCTCTCTGCCCGCAAAGCTGAGTCCATAAATGACGTAATATATGCAGATACTGGATCTTTCTTCGGGTTTCCCGCAATTTGAATTTTTAAGGAACACATCTTGATTCTGGGTTTAAAAATGCTTTGTAATTACCGCGTTACTGACAATTGTACCCAGTAAATATTACCATTTTCTTTCCCTGTAATGCCTTACATTACCACATTACAGCAAAAAGCAATGCATTACAGTAATTAATTACTTTTGTACCGCATTACTCCCAACACTGGCAACAGTAATATTTTAATCATATATGAGCCTATCCTTGCTCTGAAATTGGTGTTTGGAGACTGTTAGTCCAGTGAAGTTTTCTTCTGTTGCTGTTCATGCAGTAAACCTTTATCTGCAGTGCCACCAGCTGGTTAGGAGGGGTTTGGCAGAACACATAGATCAATGTGTGTGTGTAATCAATGTAAATCACCTCCACCATGTTGGCTTCATGACTTTTAAATCTCCATACCAATGTATTGACTTTATTGTTCTTTTCTCTGTTTCATTGTTGTATATAGTTTAATGATTTATTGTTGTCAAACAAACATCATCACAGCTCCTTTAATGAACACATTTATATTTAAATCATTGTAAGCCACAAACCTCAACATTTTACTTTTAATCAATAAAGCAGCAGATGTCAGAAGCTGAGAGAGAAAAGGGAGTTTGAACAGAAGAAAAAAAATCCTACTAGAGATCGGATCATATCATCAAGTAATAAACAACATCAGTAGATAACAACTCACATTGGGTGTATTAGTACTAAATTATATTGCCTTACTCAAAACAAAGCTACTTCTGTTTTTAACGTCTATTTGCTTCAGCAGGTCACTGTAACGTTCTGTGTGTGCTTCTGCAGATGGGATTGAACAAAGACTTTAACATGTTTGTCAGCTGTTCTACAAAACCAGAAGGAGAACTTTCCTGTTGTGCCAGCTCAGCAGCTCGTCGTTTTTGTCTATTTTGCACCTTTTTACCCTTTAAGTATGAAAACTGCTTCTATTCATCCTCAAGTTGTCCCGAGTTCATCTTTATCCATTTCTCCCTCTTCATCCTCCAGCTCTCCCTTTCTGTGTGAATGTTTCCATCTCAATTCCCTCGCTCTGAGCTCAAAGTGAAAAGTGTAGCAGTTTATATAGACACAACGATGATGATGATGATGGTGATGATGATGATGATGATGATGATGATGATGATGATGATGATGATGATGATGATAAATGGAACTGAAATGCTATGAAGTCAGAGGGGAGGTCAGAGGGGGAGAAATGAACTGAAAGCTGGGAGGGAAAAATTAGTGGAACCTGGAAGTAAAAAGAAGAGGAGGGATGAGCCGAGGAGAAAAAGAATAGAGCTCCGGGAGTTGACGTCACTTCTCCCGGCATGCAACAGTTCAAATCGAAACGGCGCCATTTGGCAGGCAGAAGCCGGCAGCTGGACTATTTGTTATTGTCAGAAAACTCAATCAAACGGGAAATATGGTAGATTCCTGTTGTGCCCCAGGATGCAGAACAGACGCGGACAACATAAGGAATGAGTCATCTACAGGATTCCCCAAGATCCGGAGCGCTGCAAATGTTGGATCATTGTAATAAAACACGTTAATGACCGGGCTAAAATGAAACTGTGGGATCCCGAGACTAAAGGATTTCGCTTATGCAGCGACCGCTTCATATCAGGTACTTAAACCAACGTTTCCTCAACTGTGTATGGTGTTTATTTTAAATGCTTTTATTACGATTCTTAGTGGGCTTCCTAAACTTATTTTGGCGTGGCTTTTTCTGTCTTATTACTCATAGCAACAAGTAAATGTCACGTAAAACGTTGGCTCGTGAGTTCTGCGTGCTGCCGTTTACGTGTTTTATGATCACAGCAATTAACCGGCTAAGCTGTATTTAATTTTTAAGCAATGGTTGATCAATTGCCAGATCACACATGCAAAGCACTTTGGATTGCTATTATCTGTCTCACCGAGACAGATCTCAGACAGATCCTGAGACACTCCTGCCTGACATATTTATTTTATTCACGGAAAAAAATCAAACTAGTGATTTCTCTTGGTGTTCAGTTTATACATTCAAACAGCACAGCACTCTATTTAAACTACTTACGTGTAAATCTGTTATTTGTCCATCCATCCATCCATTTTCATCCGCGTATCCGGAGTCGGGTTGCGGAGGCATGTAGCGTCGAGAGTCCCTGACTTCCCTCTCCCCAGCCGCCGGAGCCAGCTCCTCCAGGTAAATCCCAAGGGGTTCCCCGGCCAGGTCCGGTAAGAAGTCCGCTCCGACAGCTTCTGGCATTTTTAAAAAGTATCCCAGGGTCACGGTAAGGGTCGGAGATGTTTAGTCTATTTAATTTCTGACTATATAAAAAGATTTCTTCGGTTTTAAAGTGTGAAGTAAACTCAGACGAAGTAAAATCCAAGCGGATCCCGTTCATGTTCATGGTTACATCCGTGTTTGTTTACCTTTTTTTTCCTGCCAAAATGGCATCTACTAACTCAGAGTCACGTGGGGTCCGGAGCAAAAGAGCAGGAAACAAAAGTAAGTGAAAGTAAGAGGACAAAAAAAATCTAAAAAAAAAAAAAAAACAGGAAATAGAAGGAAATGAAGAGTAACAAAAAGTATTACATGACTTTAATAAAAGATTAAAGATCTGATTACAGTGAATGAAACAGAATTTCAGTTCAGCTGATTAAAGTGTTGCAGCAGCTTAAACACAAAAGGACGTCAGTGTTTATGTCACAGTTAAAGGTCACACACACACACACACACACACACACACACACACACACACAGCGAGAGAGAGAGAGAGAGAGAGAAACCCAAGGGTCAAAATTTGAGACTTCATGATTAAATTATTGAAAGTACTTGTTTTTCTTAAAGAAAGAAAAGACCCCAGACAAAAACATGTGCTGAATCAAAGTCAGAAAGCTGATGGTGATTAGTTTGATGTCAATACAATTTTTGAACAGAACATTTTTTTTCAATAAAAACCTAAAGATGTCTTTAACATTCCACCATTTCATTGAGGTTAAAGGTCCTCTACTTTTAGATTCACTGTGTCTCCCAAACTGAACTAAATATATTTTCAGTGCAACATTTGATATTCTGATTTAATCTTGTTGGAGTTGGAGATTTTCCCCTTTGGGAACTATGTAGGACTTTTAAGAAATGAATGAAAGTGAAAGTCTCACCCACTCTATATGAGTGCCACCCAGCATTAGCTAACAGAGTTAGGCATCTTACTAGGCACAGAAGTAAATCACAAAGAATGTGCAAAAAAAAGTGTGTGTGTGTATATATATATATATATATATATATATATATATATATATATATATATATATATATATATAGCATAGCTTTTAACAACTACTCAACAACTACTCAAAGACGCTGTACCAATCAGGAGACAATCACACATATATAGATCGAGAGAGAGAGAGAGAGAGAGAGAGAGAGAGAGAGAGAGAGAGAGAGAGAGAGAGAGAGAGAGAGAGAGAGAGAGAGAGAGATGCTTTTGGTGCAATACATGATTCCATCTCTAGATGGTGACCTCTGCAAAAGAAAAAAAATCTGCTTAGTTAAAAAAAAAGAAAAAAATCTATGGATTTTTAAGTAGTTAAATTTCGGCTTTTCCAACTAGTTTTCTAAATGATTGTTATGCAGTTCATAATATTGAGTTAAATAAAACATTTTTTCTGGAATGTTTTCCATTTTCTGCACACTGCATGAGTAAAAAAAAAACTCACTGAGCTGTAGTCTGACCTCCATCGGCTCCACCTGAGCTGCATCCTAAAGAGCAGAGTCCAGTTTTTAAAGTAAAACATTCACCACAGCATATTTTTCCCTCAAATAATTTCCAAGTGACTTTCTATTTACAGGGGTTGTGCAAAGAAAATTATTTCAGGTGACGTTGATCGGTGTGAGACCTGAGACACATTTACAGGAAAAAAGACATCTCTCTCTTGGGGTGTTTCATTGCTGAATAATGATCTGTTGCTTTTGCCTCCATCCTGAGGGCAGAGCACCAGGGAAGCTGAGAGGACTCACACACGTGAAAAACCACTGTGGACGCCTCGTCACATGAATACAAACACACACTGTGAAACTTAAACACCTGCTTGTTAACGGAGAAGTCATTGTCTCTCTGTGGACATCTGGCAGCTTCAAGGAGATTTTCAGGAATATTCAGAGAATCCAGAGTAGGAGTTTCCTCTGGAAAAACAGATTTTAACAAAGAGGGTTTGAAAGGGTCTGGGTGTAAATGTTTAGACCTGGTCTGGTTTTGAAGTAGAACTGAATATGTATTAATTCAACATGAAAAGAATTACTCTGGAGCCGTTGTTGTTACATGACTGTTAATAAGAATTATTCATTATACTCACACTGTACTCATGAATTACTTTGTACTCTTGAATCTAACTTGCTGTTGTATTAACATTAACATTATTTGGTTGCTTGTGAAAGCTCTGCAGCTTTGAACTGGGGCCACTGGAGGATTACAGGCTTATTCAGGTGTTGTTTTGGATTTATTTACACCAATGTTATAATTAGGTTGTGTTTATGATGACCAGGCAAGTTCTACTTTACTGTCTGTAAAAGAAATGTGTCTATGTAGTGTAAAAAGCTCTCAAAAGCCAGCGCATAAACATTTTGAAATGTTAAAATTATATTTTGGTCATTTTTAAGAGTTCTATCTTTTTTTTTTTACCCAGAGTAAAGACCATACCCGTTACAGACATCCGAGCAGAAGCTGTAGACACAGGAAGAATTACTCTTACTGAAACAATATCAATCCATCTATCTATCTATCCATCTATCATCAATCTATCCATCTATCTATCATCAATCTATCCATCTATCAATCTATCCATCTATCTATCTATCTATCTATCTATCTATCTATCTATCTATCTATCTATCTATCTATCTATCTATCTATCTATCTATCTATCTATCTATCTATCTATCGTCCGTCCGTCCGTCTATCTATCTATCTATACTGTCCATCCATCCATGAGATCCAATGAAAAGCACCTAAAAGCACATCTGAATTAGATTCCAGAAGTCTTTGTACCGAGACCCTGAGGAAAGATAAAGGTATGATACGGCTCTCTCTGTCTGATGTTCACAATAAAGCTTTAGGCAGTGAGATGGAAGGGACCTTTACAAAGTTCCATCCTACAACAAGATTACCTGAAACACACACCTCCATAATGTGTTGGGAGTGTTCAAAAAACAAGGCAGACAGCTGACCTTAATGGAGCGTTTAGCACATCTCTATGATACAAAAGAACAGTCTATCACGGTAATCGGTGCAGTATTTGATGCTCCAGGTAGGGGTGAAATATCTTGCCCTCCTTTGATTTAAAGGTGATTCTGCAAGATTAAATAATATAAACAGTGCTTTTGGCTTTTCTTGCAGCAGAGACCCATTACACGAATGGTGCAGTTAAAAATACCAGCCGGGTTATGAGTACATCATCAGCTAAAACAGGCCCAATCATCTGCATGCATATGGTGTTCGAGGGGAGGTTATCATGATGATTACGGAGAATTGAGTGTTTGTGAAGCAACAATTCAGAAGTGTGCAAATGCAAATATGAAACATACCCCTAATAAGAGTCGCCAAATGAGATCATTGGAACCATTTTGGATTACCATGACCAGGATGACTGAGAACCTTCACCAGCATAAATAATAAACGAATAAACGACTATTCTTCTTTCAACTTTTTATTTAACTTAGAACCTTCTGAAAATATGTCCTCTTAAGCATATTTATTCCTGCAGTGGCAAGTATCTGGCTGCAGATGGTTTTTCAAATGCATTATAATGGAATACCTGTATGCAGCTTGAACATTGTGTGTCCTACATTATTCGTTAGATGACCACAAATGTTCTACAATAACTTATTAAAAAAAGAAGAAAGAATTAAACAAAGCTGTTTTTACTGAAAAAAAAAACAAAGATTACGATGGTGTTAGCCTGCTCTTAAACCTCACAATGCTGTTTGTGTAAAACTTTTATAATCTTCAGTAGGATGCAAAGTTTGTATTGAGAGCAAATTCACTCATCTAATTTGCATATTATGACATCACCAGGCTGCCATATTAGAATGCATCATTTTAATAGATGTTCCTTCTTATTTTTTCATGTTATTTTGAAATGTTCATCACATTTTGAAATTTTTAATATATATATATATATATATATATATATATATCAGCAGCTGGTCTCACATTTAGCTGACTCTGATCTGTTTGAGGTTTTCCAATCAGGGTTCAGGTCTGGCCATAGCACAGAGTCTGCTCTACTGAGGGTCCTAAATGACATATATCTATCACTAGATCAGGGAACATCTGTGCTGCTTCTGTTGTTAGACCTGACAGCAGCCTTCGACACAGTTGACCAGACGATTCTACTCGATCGCTTGGAACGATGGGTTGGGATCAAAGGGTCAGCTCTGGATTGGTTTAGATCTTATCTCCACAACAGGACATTCCGTGTTAAACTGGGTGATGTTTTTTCTTCTTGGGAGGGGCTCCGCTGGGGGGTCCCGCAGGGGTCGATCCTTGGTCCTCTTTTGTTTGCCATTTATCTGCTACCTCTGGGGTCAATCTTTCGTAAACATGGCCTATCATTCCATCTCTATGCTGACGATTGCCAGATTTACTCTCCATTGTGTCAGGATAAAGGTCACTCCATCCAGTCCTTTGTGTCCTGTGTTAATGAGGTGAAGTCTTGGCTAATGGCCAACTATCTACATCTGAATGAGGGAAAGACAGAGCTCATTGTTTTTCACCCCAACAGCAGGAATGTGGATCGTTATGTTGATCTTGGCCCTCTTTCTCCCTACTCAAAACCAGTTGTTACCGGTTTGGGGGTGAAACTTGATGCAGGACTTAAATTTGATGCTCACATCAATTCTGTGATCCGGTCCAGTTTCTTTCACCTGAGACGCCTTGCAAAAATCAAGCCTATGCTGTCGAGAGCCCACCTGGAGCGGGTACTGCATTCCTTTGTAATTTCTAGGCTTGACTACTGCAACTCTCTCTATGCAGGGTTGTGTCAGTCATCACTGCGTCGCCTACAGGTTGTGCAGAACAGCGCCGCCAGGTTCCTGACTGGGACCAGGAAACGGGACCACATCAGTCCGGTTCTGGCCTCCCTGCACTGGCTTCCGATTTGCTATAGCTCACAATTCAAAATCCTCGTCTTTGTTTATCATTTCTTCCAGGGTGGTGGTCCCCCCTATCTGGCCACTCTCCTGAACAAACTTTCCCCATCATGCGCTCTGCGCTCCTCTGACCAAGGCCTGCTCGCTGTCCCTCGTTCTAGGTGTTGTACCCGTGGGGACCGGGCTTTCTCAGTTCTAGCACCGTTACTCTGGAACCAGTTGCCACCCTCAGTTAGGCTGTCCCCATCTCTGCCAGTCTTTAAGAGTCACCTAAAAACACACCTCCTCCGCTTGGTGTTTTCAGAACATGTTTGATTTTGGCCCTCTTTTATGTTGAATTTATTTCACAGTTTTCATTGGCTCACTCAATCCATCCACTCAATCCAAATGTGTTTCACACATTTGTCCTGTACCAGAATGTTTCATCTATCTTGTAATTTCTATTTTGTAATTTGGATTTTGTAATTTGTATTTTGTAATTTGAATTGCTTTTATTGTTGATTTACTCAATATATTTACCTACAACTGTACCATGTTCAGCGCTTTGGGCTTCCTGACAGGGTTGCAGAAGGCGCTTTATAAATAAAGCTTCAAATTTATATATATATATATATATATATATATATATATATATATATATATATATATATATATATATACACATATATATATATATCATGTTTCCGTTGCTCTGGAGGGTGTAAAATAGCACGATACAGTCATGTTTTGTTCAAACCAAAAGCATCTGAATTAGTTTTGATTACATTTACATATCAGTTATTTAAATTTCTTCCACAGTGTTCTGATTTCATTACCTACTGGTTCTGGTTCAGCTCTAATGACTGCATTAAAGTGGCGTTATCTACTGATGTTCCTTAAGGGCATAAACTGATTTGTAAGATTCTGTCACTTTATTTTAGTCTGAAGCCTCATGTTAAATAAATCTGACTTCAGTGGTTTAAAATCTGACAGGCAGCGTTTTGATCTGGGTTGCTTTAGAGGCGAGAAAAAGTTCAACCATGCACATCAAAATCAGGATGTTCAGTTAGTCAGAAAGAAAACTAATAATAGATGTAAACCCATGTGTTAGATCCATTTCTGGTATTTGTGGGTCACAGTAGGATGTTTTTGACCTGTTGCTACAGCTGTAATCTGATTTTTGTCTCAAAGCAGCTCAAAAATATTAAAAAATGTAGTTTTTAAGACATTATTATCAGATATCTGGACCTTTTGTGATTTTTCTTTAAGAAAAAGATTTTTAGGACATAAACTGGATAAAGTGTATGCAAATATAGAATATGATGTATACATTGCAAGCACAACTGGTGATATTTTAAAATATTATTTAACTAAATCTACAACAGCTGTATAACATAGCTGTTGTCTTTGCTGTTTTCTTTTTATAAATAGCAACATCTGATCACGTGCCAACAGTAACATTAATTTAGTAACAACATTAGTGGTTAGAGCTGTTGCCTTGCAGCAAGAAGGTCCTGGGTTCGCTTCCCAGCCTGGGATCTTTCTGCATGGAGTTTGCATGTTCTCCCTGTGCATGCGTGGGTTCTCTCCGGGTTCTCCGGCTTCCTCCCACAGTCCAAAAACATGACTGTTAGGTTAATTGGTCTGTCTAAATTGTCATTAGATGTGTGTGTGTGTGTGTGTGTGTGTGTGTGTGTGTGTGTGTGTGTGTGTGTGTGTGTGTGTGATTGTTTGTCCTGTGTGTCTCTGTGTTGCCCAGCGATATACTGGCTCTTTGTCCAGGGTGTACCCTGCCTGATTGCCCATTTGATCGCTGGAGATAGGCACCAGCCCCCCACCCCCACCCCCCCAACCCCACCCCCCGCGAACCACGTGGACAAAGCGGGTTCAGACAATGGACAATGGTAACTGTGGTAAATATTCATACAGATTCATCCTGCAGAAAAGTCGGCCCATTGTTTGTTTATTGTTCACCAATAATACAATTCCTAATTTTCCAACTGAGAGATTAAACGTGTGATTGAGTAAAATAAAAAATATAATAATTATTCAATAATAACGAACACATACGATATACATACAATCATTCCATCCTCCCACTTTCTGCTTAAATATTCAATCCTCTGGGGTCATTTCTCAGTCGTAATTTAATTTGGTTTCTTGGTCTGGAGGGTTCACTTTTTATTTAAACCTTAATTTAGATTTGAAGCAACTACAAAACAAACATCATCAGACATTTACAGTCCAGTTTAAAGTGCTAACAAGCTGTGTGGTTTCTAATAGCAAACACTTTGCATGAGAAGAGCTTTAAAAGCTGCCAGGCGTTGGCACATTTGGACTTTACACCTCCGACACAAGGCAAGGAGTATTACAGCTGAACATATGTGAAGTTCTAAAGCCACTTTAATGCCATGACACATTTAATGTATGAAATAAAACACAGAGTTTGCAGGTCATTGTCCTTGTTTGACCTTATTATAAACCAAAGATCAGACATAAAGGTGTCCATATGTGCTCTTGGCACACCTTAGGCTGCAGCTCGATGATCGACTGTGCTGTTGTTTCATCTGACGTCTGGCCGCATGTCTTGGACACTTGGGTGAAGAGAGGGGCGGAGCTGTCAACTGACCACTACTTGTTCGTGAGTTTGCTCAGATGGTGGGGGAGGATGCCGGTCAGACCAGAAAGGCCCAAACGTATCGCGAGGGTCTGCTGGGAACGCCTGGCAGAGTCTCCTGTCAGAAGGAGCTTCAATTCCCACCACTGACCGAACATCCAAAATGTTCCGGGGGAGACGGGGGTCATTGAGTCTGAATGGACCCTGCTCCGTGCCTCCATTGTTGAGGCGGCCGACTGAAGCAGTGGTCGCAGGATCGTCGGTGCCTGTCGTGGTGGCACCCCCAAACCCGCTGGTGGACACCAGCGGTTAAAGATGCTGTTAAGCTGAAGAAAGAGTCCTATCAGGTCTTTTTGGTCTGTGGGACTCCAGAGGCTGCTGACGGGTACCAGCAGTCCAAGTGGAATGAGGCTCAGGAGGTCGCCGAGGTAAAAACCTGGGCATGGGAGGAGTTCGGTAAGACCATGGAGCAAGACTTCCGTACAGCTTCGAGGATATTCTGGTTCCCCATCCGGCGACTCAAGGGGAGAAAGCAGTGCGCTACTAAAATTATTTATAGTGGGGACGGTGTGCTGCTGACCTCTACTCAGGACGTTGTCGATTGGTGGGCAGAATACTTCGATGACCTCCTCGATCCCACCGACACGTCTTCCAGTGAGGAAGCAGAGTCTAGGGACTTTGAGTGTGCTCTCAAATCTTTGGTGCTGAGGTCACTGAGGTGGTTAAAAAGCTCTTCTGTGGCAAGGCTCCAGGGGTGGATGAGATCCGCCCGGAGTTCCTTAAGGCTCTGGATATTGTGGGGTTGTGTTGGCTGACACGGCTCTGCAATTTGCGTGGACATCGGGGGTAGTCCCACTGGACTGGCAGACCGGGGTGGTGGTTCCCTTATTTAAAAAGGGGGACCGCTGTTATTTATTAACATATTATTTTATACATTTAGTTACTTATTTAATCTTATTCACATGAAGGTGTCATATTCTAGCTACTCACACACACACACATCTATGGGTGCATTAAAGTTTGTCTCATGGAGCGTACATGAAGCTGGTTCCAGAGAGAACAGATTAAAGATGTTTGATCAGTTAAAAAAAAGTGCAAGCAGATGCAATATTGTTACAAGAGACCCATAGATCTGCCACATCTGCAGATGAACTTAAAACACCTGAGTTTCCCAGCATGTTCTCTGGCTGCTATACATCTAGGCAAAGAGGTGTAGCTATTTTAATACACAACAACATCAATTTCACAGTATTCAACACAGTTTCAGATCCAGAGGGTAGATTTATAATGTTAAAAATATCTGTACTGAACCAAAGCTTATGTAACGTCAGTATATACTGTCCAAATATTGATGATCTTTCATTCTTTCATAATTTTTTCTCCGTACTCTCCGAACACTTGGACTGTACACTTATACTTGGAGGCGATTTTAATTTTTGGATGGACACTTTAACAGACAGGCTCAGCACAGCTGGGACTCAGCGCAATTGGCAATCCACTAATATAGTTAAACAGTACATGAGTGATTATGGGCTTTGTGATGCATGGCAATCTCTTCATCCTAACCGTAGAGAGTATACTTTTTTCTCACATGTCCATTACTCTCATTCACGTTTAGATTATTTTCTAGTCAGCAGCTCATTGTTGGCTGACATTTCAGACACTGAAATACACCCTATAGTTTTCAGCGACCATGCTCCGGTTTCTTTAACTCTGGTAAATAGAAAGATAATAACACCAGGCAAAAACTGGAGGTTTAATACATCACTGCTTAAAGACAAATGTTTTATAGATTTTTGTTAAAAACGAGTGGGCTTTATGTTTAGAACATATAGACCTGCCTGGAACATCACCTGGAACATCCAGGCCCAGACGGGTTTCCAGCAGAGTTCTACGAAGAATTCTGGATCATTCTGGCTCCAACATTCTTCAGAATGGTGAGGGAAATCGAAGAGAGCGGCAGATTACAGCCAAACATGAATTCAGCCAATATTAGTCTCTTGTTAAAACCAGGCAAAGACCCTGCATTTCCTACCATCTATTGCCCAATTTCTCTTATTAATGTTGATCTCAAAATAATTTGTAAAGCCCTGGCAAAAAAGATTAGAGAAGGTAACCTCTTTCATAATACACCCTGACCAAACTGGTTTCATTAAGGTAGACAGTCATTCACAAACTCACGTAGATTACTTAATTTGATAGATTTCTCTTACAGTACAAACATAGAAACTAGTATATTATCTCTAGATGCAGAAAAGGCTTTTGATAGAGTTAACTGGAAGTTCTTATTTGCAACTTTAAATAAATTTGGTTTTGGGAACTTCTTCATAACCTGGCTACAAACATTATACAGTTCACCAACAGCACATGTCAGGACAAATGACCAAATATCAGCTAGCTTCTGTCTTCAGAGGGGGACCAGGCAGGGATGCCCACTCCCCCCCCCCCCCCCCCCCCCCCTGTTTGCTATCTTTATGCATGCTGCAATACATATACCAAGATGGTTGCAAGATAACCCACTAGATGAGTCCTGGTTAGATATAGAACAGGCACTTTGCAATATGATAGAGCTTTCACTTACAATTTATTAGCTCAAGCATAAGAAAACATGAAGGCTTCAAAAGTATTAGTATCAGCACCTCTCTGATGTCATGATCTGCGTCTGCCCCTTCCCTCATGTGTCTCTTTGTGTTCTCCATCTGTCTCTAGATTTTCCTTTTGTGTCTCCTAGCACCCTCGAGGGCTCCTGAATAAAGGATTTTTATTCTGTATCTTCCACCTCTGCCTCATTCATCTGGTTTTGCATTTTGGATCCTACTCCTCCTCCTCCAACCCACATTGTGACATCTGATAGCATGGTGGGAGTACCTAAAAATGGCAGTCTTCACTAATACCATGCAGACACACACCTATCTGGAATAATCCTTATATTTTGAAAAATAACAAAATGATGAACCTTCTGGACTGGAAAAATAAAGGAATCCTATACCTGGAACACATATATGAAGGATTGGACTTTTTCCCATTTAATAGAATAGTCTCCCAATTTGGAATAGATATGAATAGCTTTTTAGAATATTACCAAATTAAATCTGTAGTCGAACAAAATTTTAAGCTTAATAAAATAGAATTACAAACACCACCAAGGAAGACACACACAGCCATGGAATACATACATACTAGATCCCATGGATGGATGGACGGATGGATGGATGGATGGAAGTGTGTGATGATATTGCAGTTTGTGTTTTCCTTGGCTAGAGTTGTGACACAGAGCTGAAAAAAGCTCTGTTTGTGTTTAAATGGATGAGTTTAAACAATAACAATGTTCTGAGCAGAACCAGGACCTCTGAATGGATGGTGTCGGACACAACCATCCTGGTAATCAAAGTCCTCAGAAGGACTAAACATTGTCAGATTATTAAATGTGATAATTTCCCCCTGTTTCTTATTCTGTTTCTTCTCTCTTTTTATCCAGGTTTGTTCATCTCAGTGCCTTTTGCATCAGACCCAATGATTTAGCAGTTTCCTGGGCTAATAACAGAATGGGAAGGTTTCTTAATTACTGCCGACCGTGCAGCCACTCTAGCAAACAGCCACAAGCTGAACAAGAACAGAAACGCACACGAGGAGAATTCAGACGTCTAAGCAGGAGAAACCAGACATTTAACACCTTTAGGCGAATTCCACCGTTTCTTGTCTGACAGCAATAAAATAACACCACTATAGAAATATCAGACTTTTCCAAGCACCCTGGTACTTTGAGACGTTATATTTTAGAATGAAATGTAGTCTTTTAAAGCTAAACAAGGCCACACACCTCCTGGTTTACTGAGTGCTTAAAAACAAAGTTCAACAGGCATGATTGTAGTTACATGTTTGAACCATGAACCATTTTCTATTTTGGGTTTGCTCTCCATAATTAATTAAAATGTGTGACAGCATGGGTGTCAGAAGCATAAAAATGTGTTTGTGTGTGTGCATGTGTATGTGCGTGTATGTGTGTGTGTGTGTGTGTGTGTATGTGTGTGTGTGTGGGGGGGGGGACGACAATTAGAGCACCGTAGTAGTAGTAAAACCTTAACACAATAACTATTTGTTCATCAGAAACCGCTTGCTGTTTGATGCAGAAAATATTAAAACACTAAAACATAGACACTTCTAATAAAATTTTGATTATGTTTTTATTTTATTCTTGCGGATAAAAGAATGCCAGCAAGTGGCTATGGAGTGAATTAGAATTTAATGAACCATTTAACATTTAATAACAACCACACCTCTTTGTTATATCCCTATTTTACAAAGGAACATTTTTATTCATCCCAGTCTTATTATTATTACTAGTGAAAATGAAAATACAGATCTCAACAGGTATTTTGTTAGTAGTAGAACATTTATGTAAGAGTATCCAACAACTTGAGACAAACCCAAATCCTTAAAAAACCTAGAGAACATTTGTTAGCCAGACTGGATATGTAATCCAGATATCTATGAATCTGTTGTTCCAAATAAATTTGGAGTAAATACATCACTTAAAAAAGTGAGGGGGGCACGTCCCCTTCTGACATAATGGTTCTGATGCCTATGTGTGGCAGAATATGACATTGAATTTTTGACTCTGACATTTTATTCTGTGAAATTATGCATTTTTTTACTTAAAATCCATCTGCAAAGTTTCCTCAATAAAAATTCTGAATTTCTTCAAAGAATTATGCTGAAATTCATCTGAAAAATATTTCTACAGCAGAAATGGGTGCCGTTCTGGTGACCTAAGCCAAGCAATTGTTAGTCAATCGAGTCTATTGTTTTTTAGCCAATCAAATAACGCTCCTTTGATCAAATGACACCAGTTGGTAATCGAGGACCCCCTATCGGCCGCTGTGCGGCCGCCATCTTAAATCAGGCAGGCGATCGGCAGACACGAACCATAACAGCAGGAAAAAACAGGAAGCCTGAGTGTATTCTTGCTCTAACCGGTGGACTATTCAGACCAGGGCTTGGGGAATTACTTTTCATGTGCAAGTTCATTTTAGTTGTTTGTAGTTTGTAAATATAACTTTGATATAATGTCTACCAGTAGTGCAATCAGCTAACATTAGCTACATGTTTACTGCTGGTGTTCCTCTGACAATGAAGGCTAAATGATATGAACCATTTATTGCAAAACACTGACTTCTTCTTAAAGGGGGGTCCTCAAACTCATCATCTGATATGAAGTCATAG